>NC_135270.1:32025457-32328040 GCF_051311805.1 Agelaius phoeniceus | reverse complement strand
AATTCTCCATTTGGTTCACTTGAAGAAAGGAAAATTAAGTTCAAAGGTGAAATGGTCACTGTCCAGTAAAACTTGCTTTATTGTATTCATCAGTATCTGAGGGAAAAGAAACTAGGAATTATGGGGAAGAGGAAAAAAGATGAGACCACAGTATGTGAAAGCCTTCATACTGTTTATGTCTGCTTGTAGTCCACTTGCTGCATAGGAGACACAAGTTGCTTTGTGGAAGAACAAGACCTAATTACACCAAAAAGTGCATAATATTGAGTGATCAAAACTTATAGCTGGGTATTCAGCTATAGAAGAAATAAAGATTTGCAATATCCCAAAGTCCAATGAACATTCTGGCTTAGCCTGTGTCTGCATGCATATTTGGTCACAGTGTCTATTGTGCATAGTTGGTGTGCATAGTTGTAACTCAACTTGAAATGTCAGAGTCCTGTACCATAATGATTGTCATGGAGATATTTGTAGTGAGCCTCTTCTTGCACTCAGCAGCTCACCAAATAATTACAGTGCCATAATGGCATGGGATCCTACATACAGACATTCTTAATTGAGAAATGGGGGTGGCAAGTTACCTTTCTCCAGCTGCTTATTCCATGCAATAACAATCTGGTCTTTGATTAAGAAACATCCAGAGAGAAGCAAAGGAATTGTAAAAAGGATCAGTGGAAAATACTGCACACATTGCTCTCTCCCATGCCCAAAGCAAGAAAACCAAAAAATATTATTTTTTCTGTCATTATTAATTTCTATCTGAATCTTTCCTAATGAAGTATATTCAATGTATTCTGTAAGAATACACTTTCCCAGATGATGGGTTCTACTGCCAAAGGTGTCCCTGAGCCTGGAACTGACTATTGCAAGCTCTATGGGAAAGGAAGTGGATGGAGATAATGATATAACTGGATGCATGGCCACATTTTTCAAATAACCTCTCTCTGTGAAAAAAACCCCTGAATGCCTCTAAACTTTGAAATGTTGGTGCTGTAAATCTAGATCTCCCTTCTGCTTATATGGCTTGGATTTTTTCCTTTTACTTTTCAGTCCTGACTGTTACTCCATCTTTGAAATGTAAAAGTGCTCAGTTTATGTTACTTAGTTTCAATATTGTTAATGATGGCTCATCCTTTGGTAAAAGCATAGGTCATCACAGGAGCAAACCTGAGCAAATGTCTTCTTCAAAAAGATAAGATACAGCACGTGCCATAACCAGTCACAATTGCCTCTAGTTCTAGGAAGCAGAATGCAATTGCAAGACCTGAATTGCTATAAATTGGGATAGTTCCATAAATTTAAGTGGTGTTGATTTGATTTGTAGCAACAGGGTCCTCATGCATGAGAAGAATAACAAAACCCCTGCATATACTGTGTTCTCCTGCATGTAACATTTTTTGATTACCCTATGTTCATTATTATTGAAAAGGGGTGGTAATAGAAAATCACAGCTTCTAAGGAGGCTGAGGCTATTTTGCCAAGAACAACATCATATACCAGCTTTTACTTCAGGGTGAAGTCTGTTAAGTATCTAGCAGATTTGTTTTTCATCAAAATAGAGTTAATATATTATATGTGGTCCTTTAAAGGCTACATGGTTACTGAAAAAGTCTCTTTTGGGATCAAATTGCATTCATTGCTGAACTTGATATGGAGATGGTGAAAAAAAGCTTTATTAAAAAGCTTCATGGCCGGTAGTCAATGCCATTGCTACCACAAATCTACAATTTTTTTCTGAATTTCAATTCCAGGCATACTTTGGTTTCTTCTGGGCAAAAACAAGTGACACGTAGAAAACTATAGGCTAGGAAAAGAAGGAAATGGGCTGTGTGTCTCCATTTGATTGTCCTACTAATTTGCAATAATATATTGAGTATCACTGTAAATCATTGAAATGCCAGACCAAAACACAGAAGATTAGGCATAGGCCCTCCAGTTTCAAAAATATTTAGATTCCAGTGACCTAACTGGGTATCTAATTGACAGCTAATTTTGACCAAATTCTGCTTTAAGAATGGTTAAGTCTTCCTACTTTTGATTTTTTTTTTCCATCGCAGTACTTTACTCTTGCATTCTTAATGTTGTATTTAATCACTGTATATTTTAGTAAATACAAATGCTTAGGCACTGGGATTGGAGTTTAAGAAGATACTAAGAATTAAATTCAAGAAAGTATATTCCAGATCTTCACTTAGTCACTGTTTTTATAGTTCTAAAGCTACCCTTGTAATTTCCTAAATCCCCCAGTTAAAAAAAAAAAAAAAGCTTCTGGGCATGGACAAAGAATTTCAGTTTTGGTTTGTCTGGGCATTTCAGCTATCTATCAGAAACATATCAAGGAATATATCTTCATAAGTTAGACCCTGAATAATCTGTCATCCAGAAATGAAAGAGTCTCCAGTGTGCTAAAAACATAGCACAGTTACAATGTATGGACACTGGAAAATGAAATTTTCTTGCTTGGAATTTGATAATGTAAAATTCTTATGTTGAGCATCCAGGACTGGATGAGCATTTGTCAGCATTTGAGCATGTGGTTTCTCACACAGGGCTGCACAGTAGCCTATTATGACCAGTAGACCACTGACTAAATGTAGCGAATGTAAAATTTGAAATGTGCTTACAAGGCTACGGCTGAATAGCCAATTTGGGAATTGAAATTTGGAGTCTAAATTGTTTTTTACCTGGGCACCATATTCTCCTGACACTGGAAATGAATAATCAGCATTGACTTTTGAAAAATTGCTTGTCTCTACAGTGGGAAAACAAGGCCTTTGGGTATACATTGCCTACCAAAATCACAGACATGCTCTGTTCTTTGTTTTCTCAAGATTGCTATCTCCTTCTTTAACCATCTACACATTCTGATTTTTGTTTCATTAATGCTGGATATTATAGACAGAAATTGTTCTGCAAAGTGATGAATTTTGCAAGCCAAATTCTCTTTCACTGTCCAATTTAATAAGAAAACAAGCATATGAGGCTCAAAATAGAAGGAAAATCATTGATTTTAGTGCATGATTAATATTAAATATACATAAGCATACACAAATACCATTCACATTGCCTTTTTCACTTTATTTCTTGTTCACTTTATTTTCTTCTAAATCAATAAATAAATTACATTGGTGGGAAAAATCGATTTAAAAATCTAAGATAAACATAAGAGACAGAAAGATAGGAAGGTGTTTAGATAGATGCCAAGGAGAAGAATTAAGAAGGTGGGTATTTTCAATGTCCAAATATATGAGACATATTTTTCATTAGGAAAGAAAAACATAGTGGCACAAAGAGTGTAAGAGTGTAAGAAGCAGAAGTTACGTGGTAATTGAGGCATTCTCTTATAGAGAGTCTGTGAAGACTCCTACTCTTAACGTATGCTGAACTAAGGATCAAATTACAGGATCTTTTGCAATAGGAATAAAAGGCCCTCAGATTCCACACAGACAGATTATATGAGCAAAGCAGCTAAATTAATGAACTGAGGAAAAGCAGGTTGATTAATCTGTAGCTGTTATGACTGTGGTGAGGATTTGATAACAAGCCAAGAAAAGCAACTGTAATAGGGAGCTACTATTTAGCTTTCTAGCTGAGAAAATATGTTGGGGTGTAATTTTAATTAGGATTCTGAGTGAAAGACAGCAGAAAATACCTTTGACATTGAAAAACTGATGAGTATGAAACATTATCCATATTGCTCATTAAAGTTTATCTATTTTAATTTTGTGGTCGAAATAGTTTTTCATAGTGTGAACACATCTTTGTATATTCATGAGACTATTATTTTAAACCTTTTTACTCAAGGAAAGAACAATGTCTGAAAAAGAAGTGAGCAGGAAGGACTCTTTTTTCACTGACCAGAGAAATTGACCTTATCCAAGTTTAAGGTTTGAAAGACTGCTCCTAGAGGAGGTGCCTTAGTTTTATAAATAGGTATAATTTCACTTGAAGCTTAGGAACCTAAAAAATTTTTTTTAAAGTGTAGATTTCTTAAGGAATATTATGTGAGTGCCAGGCCCTCCATTTACCCCTAGGCCATATTTAATTATTGCTTCTGTGAAGTACATGTATAGTGCAGTCCTGTGTGCAGTGCATAGTACCATCCTATATATTAATTACGTAGATTTGGTTACATAAGTTTAACTTCTTTGACCTAAGTAGCCCTCATACAAATATTTTCAACAGCTTGTTCACCTTTAGATGCTGAGAGATTCTGCAAAGCCTTATCACTGCTGTCTTTGTACTCTTACACTTGGGAAAGCTGCAGCAACATCGACCTCAAGTAGCTAGGAAAACATCTGCATGTGCATTACATTTACTTCTCCAGCTTCAGCTCAGTTGATGAACTGTCTGCTTCCATGTAAATCAAGAAAAACAGTTAATGCTTTCATCGAGTGAACAGTGCTCAGGAGTTTCTTTGAAGGTGGGGCTGTATTCACTGCAGTGGCTAAATGTTGCCCATATAAACACCCCATATCAAAGATGTTGTTCTGTTTTTCAGACAGGCTTACAGGTGTTAAGAGAAAGTGTGCCAGTGTGCCAGGTACCAGAAGCCAGACCAATTTACTTTGAATTTGTGGAATGGAGAATAAAAAGAAAACAGCCAACAAAAATCCCATGAGTGGTTTTCGAAATCTTAACAAAATAGAAAGAGTGAAAAGCTGAGATTGCATCTGGGATTTATCACCATGTTTTGATAAACCTTTGGGTTTAGCCAACACTCTGTCCTCCACTGAGGATTCAGTAAAATTACACCATATATATTCTCAATAGAGTTTGTCAGATCAACTTTACACCTGAGTGTTTTTGACTGATTAGTTACTGGCATAGACAAGTGAGGAGTTCTGAGAAAGGTTACTTTTTCTTCTTAGGAAACTTAAGCATGAGAAATATTACTAGGGAGTGGGACTTTAATTAGAAAAATGGGAATAATTAATTTGTTGCCATCCCAATTTAAAGTTAACATCTGAATCTTCTTAAAGAGTAGTAGATCCATTTTGCTTAATATCAACTTGATGTGTTAATGTATTGCCAGTGAAGGAGAGGTCTGTAAAATAGATTCTTTTAAGATTACTTATTGTCAGATGAATTGTCCATAGCCTTTCACAGTGCATGAGCTCTGAGGTACCAGAGCATGAAAATCCATCTCAGTTATCCACTTGAAAAAGTCAAGACGGGTGCTAGTTAATAAACTTTAGAGTAATTCTTCTATTGCTGCATATTTAATTATTTATGCAAAAATAGGACAGCTTTGACTTGAGAGCTGCTAACAACTTATCCCTGGAATATCTTGCATTTTGTCAGGCCCTGCTTGGATGTCTAAGGTACACGTGAGAAGACTTGACTGTCTTTCCCCATGGTCACGCTATCTAAAATGACCATTTCAGTGCATGCTCCAGGTCACAGTCCCTGTTCTGGGAGGCTATTCCTTCTTTACTATTGCTGTGTGCTTCCATGTAACTATGTTTTAAAACATACAGGTCTCTTAAAGTAAGTTGAGAAAACCATGAAGATTACTCCATGTAAGCTGTCTTTTATCTTTGGACTTAGCAATTATTTAGTCTTATTATCTTTATTTCTTGAACTTTCCTGGACATCATTTTGTCTTTTGTTCAGATAATTTAGGAAAGAGATTTAACAGTATTTTACAAGGATCTATACCCATTCAGAATCCCCTCTGAAATACCTACAACATGTAGTTGTATGTTCTAAGTAGAGTTGTAGTAATGGCATTAACACTGCTAATATCTTTTAGACTTTTTACCTATATGGCTCCTATCATATATTAAAATGCACTTTTAAGAATGTCACATGTATCAACCATATATCTCTTTCAAGGGCTTCAGTTTGCATGCAGCTTTTTTTCTAATATTGTGGTTTTTCTGCTTGCTTAGATAAGAATCATTGACTGCAAAAAAAGTTAGCCAACATGGTGATACAGCCAGTAAAATTGCAGTTTTGATGACAAGTGTATGATATCCTCTAAATTTACCTACAGTCTTGTTAATAGTGCACATGCCACTATATTCTATTTTTATTTAATAAATTTTAAAAAAATCATTTATTAATAAATCAGAAAGGTGCCAATCAACCACACATTCAGAAAGAAGTCACAAACAGTGTATGTAAACATAAGGCCTTTGTAACTCCAGATACTGTAATATCAGCTGCCTGATGTGTTTCTGGCAAGCCAAGGCCAAGTGACAGAGTATAATGAAATGTCAAATTAACCTGTAAGGGTTCCTAAGGACAGAGGATACATTTTATTTAAAGAAAGTAATATTGTACCTCATGCCAAGCTGAAGTAATTTCCTTCCACTTTCTATGCTTCCTGGGTTTCCAGATTTATATTTTTTAACAGCATTTGCCAGAGCTCACCTGAAGAAAGCATTACTCAAAGTCTAAAGGAAATATTTTTGTTCAGAATCCAGACCCATAAAGAAAAACTACTGTATGCTAAAAGAAAAAAAAAAACCCTGTAATTTTACTACTAATTATGCACATAAGTCGAATAAATAGCCCACTGTTGCTGTGTTGAATAGAAAATTCACACATTGCTGCTTACAGCAATGCACTGGGGCTGCTTTCTCTATCACTAACCTAATTGAGAGACTTCTTAGCATGTTGTTTGTCTTTTTTTGGAAACCAAAGTAGATTGTGTGAAACGAAATATACACATGGTCCTATTGACTGGGAGAACTATTAGTTTAAGTGTCCGCTTCAGTCAGTTATTCAAGAACTCAGCTACTTCTTGTTAGGTATAAAGGAGCTTTAGTTTAATTGAATTTACATTTAATATATAATTCACTAGCTGCAGAATTCCGCTAGTTCCACTGATATACTAAATTATTTGAAGGCCAAAAGGCTGAAAGTTTAACCATCAGGAGCTGGACTCACAAGGACATGTATGAGTGTAAATTTAGCATTAAGGTACCTCTTTTAGTTACAAAACTATCAAGCAGCTGCTGCTTAGAATCATAGGAGCATGAATTTCCCCAACAGTTAAGTTTGCACCAGTACAGCACTTCCAGTGGCTACATCTGCTGCGGAGCCCTGTTGGTTCTGTCAGGGCTGGAATACATTCAGGGTACATGGGTCAGGGACTTCAGTCCTTTTGCAGAGGGACTGGTCATCTCGCAGTGACCCTTCCCAGCACAATGGCTTCCCCATGCCACCTGGGGGCACTCGTTTCTTCCACAGCTCCATGCAGAGATTCAGCTTGGGGATATGGATTCTGCCAACTAGTAAGACAAATTTGACTGGTGAGTGACTTGAGTCCTTTATTTCATTTGTGGTGACCTTTTTGCAGTGCAGTGCAATGAAAATTGAACTCAAGAAATAAGGCTGAGATTTTATGAAGTTATCCATCCCTCTCCATGAAAAATGCAGAACATGAATGGAGTCTGATATTCTTGGGAATGTGTGAGAATAACACAACCCCTGTATGACAATAACCAGAGAATTGCTTTTTCCTAATACTAGCCAATTATTTATTTATTTACTTATTATTTAACCTAGGAAAGAACCATGACCACTGTCTTTCCTTCTCTTTCAACTTGGATTTGCTAGCCAAAAAAATCCTCAACTATGTCCTGATTTCCTGATTCATATTTACAGAGAAGTACATGTGCTCTCATCTATCATTTATTTTCTGAGTATGTGATATTATTCAAGAATATTTCACAGCAAATTAGAAATCCAGATGAGTCACTGATTTCAACAGGGACCCATATTTGCCTGTTCTTTGTGTAAGGACATTTTGTACAGATATTGTATTTAGTTTCATTAATTCTTGAGCTGTGGGTTCCTTCTGTTCATTATGTTGAGGACTGTGCAGGTGGATTGCCTGCTGCCTTTGGCTGGGGCTGTGAGGAGCGTGTCAGTGGTGCTGTGGTCACAGGCAGATCAAATTGCCCTGAATCAGTTAATGCTGCTTGTGCCCGACCTCTTGAGTATTTTGAGTGGTCTGTAGTAGTAAAAATGATCTAAATATATACTGCAGGAAATGTTTGAGTTAGTGTTTTGTTTATGAAATTATATGAGTATTGAGTCTCATGATTCTGTTTTGGAAAAAGTATTGCCTTCCAATCACTGAAGATAAATCACAGAGTATGCTCAGATGGAAGACACCCATAAGGACCATTGAGTCCAACTCACAGGATAGCCCAAGTCACACCATGGGCCTGAACATTGTCCAAACACATCTTGAACTCTCTCAGGCTGGTGCTGTGGCCACTTCCCTGTGGAGCCCATTCCAGTGCCCAACAACCCTCTGAGTGAAGAACCTTTTCCTACTATCCATCCTAAACCCCACCATCAAAACTTCAGGCCATTCCCTTGGGTCCTGTCTATGGTTGCCACAGTGAAGGGATCAGTGTCTGCCCCTCCTCTTCTCATGAGGAAGCTGTAGACTGTGATGAGGCCTCCCCTCAATCTCCTCCAGGCTGAACAGGCCAAGTGACCCCAGCCACTCCTCACACAACTTCTCCTCAAGGACCTTCACCATCATTGTGTCCCTTATTTGGATTCTCCATAATAGTTTAATATCTTTCTTATATTGTTGTGACCAAAACTCCAGACAATATTCAAGGTGAGGCTATGTGCTTCAAGTATTTGAGGCTGGCATCTCTCAGTTCTGCATCTTTAATTAAGATAGTCAGAGACAATGAAGTTTGCCCTGAGATTGTTGGTGATATTTTTCCTTCTAGTCATGCCATTCCTATACAGGTGATTTGCATGAGTATTAAAATTTAGATCAGCAAAACAGAAATTATGCTTCTTTCTAGAATCCTCCTAGCAATTTACACTAATTTCTCTTCTGCATGCAAAAATGTTAACCATTTTCAAAAAAGATAGCCTGATCACCAGAGAAACTTTACAAGGTGTGTTCCATGATGAAATAGAGAAATGCATTCATTAGTTTAATTAGATGATAATTTCTGTAAAGAAATCCTGTACCCTTGTTTTGAGACAAGTAACCAAATCGTTGCTGTCACCATGAGTCTCTATTGATAAAAATTAATCTTGATCTGTAGGGAGAAGACCTTGTTAAAGTAGCTAATATAGGAAAAATATTTACTTTGGACATTTTACCAGTCATGACAGTTTTGGTTTTTTTTAAATATGCATAACTTTATCTTACAAATTCTAATAAGTTACATACGGAACGTAGCAAAAGTACAAATGAATGATGCAAAATAATTTAAAATATAAATTAAAAATTATTATTTTGTTCAGAGGTTTCTTTCAAATAGTGAGGGGCTTTCCCTGTATACTGTCCTGAAGCTCCTCACCAGAAGAGGCCATAGGAATAGATACTTCAAAACACCAGCTAAACATGGTGCCCAATTTACATGCCTGGAAATGCAATCTTGCTGAAAGGATGTACCTGTTTCCAGCTAATAAATGATCCTGCCATTTGCATTATTGGTACATCTCTGCTTACTCTTGGGTGATTTTATGTATCATACATTAATGGTAACATATAGTTTGGACTTTTGTCAAAAATACAACTGAGGCTGATGTGCTGCACAGATGGTTTAAACTGCTGAGGTAACTGCTTTTTCATATAAACCTTGTTTTATAAAGCTTTATATATGCACATCTGCTTTGCTTCAGTAATTCTGCTACAGCTGATAAAAGTGATGCTTTTGGAAGATTAAAAATGTTAGAACTTATAATGATTATATAAAGTTATAAATTATAGTAATTGCATAAATCACTAATTAGAGAATCCTGTAAAATCTGCTTGCTCTCATGAGATAGTCTCACTGAAATCAGGGGAAGGTACAGCACAGAAATGGCATCTGTGAACAGTCCTTTATCAGCCTGGCAATAAATTTGCAACACTTGGATTTTACTGCATCTCCATGTCCTGGGTTTGTGATTTATGAAGTAGATTTTCTAGATTTTTAAGGTTGCCCTATGAATTTTGAGATTTTTGGGTTATTGCTTGATGTTTCTTAGGGGAATGTAGAGCCTCTACCTTCAATAGCACAGTTGAAAGTTAACATAGCATGGAGATAATAAACGTTTTTAATGATACATGAGCTAAGTAAAGCTCTCCTCTCACTTCAGATGACAATAATGCAGAAAGGATAATATCTTGCTGGAACTGATTTGCATCCTTGTTTCTTGTTTCAGGGGAGATCAGAGACTAGTGGTCAAAGGCAGGCCAAATCTGAAGGCCTTGTGCAGTTTGAAGGTGCTGTTTGACATCAGTACTTGGGGAGGTGGGATCTGCAGACAGAAAAGATCTATTTTGAACTCGTCCATTGTTGATGTTGCTCAGATAGAAGGACAGGAAAAGAATTAAAGGTTTCAGTGAACTACCTTTTAGTTTCTGCACAATTCCCTTGCTAAATCTCCTCCAGAGTTTGCCTCTGCTTCAATGATATTGGTTTAGCTTCAAGGAGCCCTGATAAAAGGGACTTTTATAATGCACAGAAGACATTTAGATTATATTTAAAATATATTGACTTTGAAAATTAGTTACTTGAAATCTATAAAATAGCCTTATTCTGTCATCACTGAAACTATCCTTCCTAGAGGATAGGAGCTTCCATTCCGGTGGCCAAATTCCCACTGATTTCAGAGCTTGGAATAAGACTTCTAATCCTTATTCTGTTTGTTTTAATACCAAAGTCTTCCTTTATACAGCATTTATTTAATTTCTATATTTATTATAACAACTTCAAGGCAATACTGGAAAAAAAAGAGAATTGAAGCACCTAAATGAGTTCGGAGTCCATTCCCATATTACAAACAGGCTTGAGTTGTTACAAAATGGAGATGCAGCATGTTTTCTTATTATCCTCATTCCATATATTCATGTTACAGGTAATGGATTATTTTGCAGGGTAAAATGCACTTAAGGCTCAGATGAAGCAAAATTATTAAGTTTATTATAAATCAGAAACATTGACTGTGGGCAGTGACTATTTTAGTCTTCCATTTCACTTTGGTTTTGTGGATAAAAAAAGCACTAAATAATTCTGAGATATTTATATTAAAAACATAATAGAAAAAAAGAATATATTGCTCAACATTGTTCATGCAGCTCAAAAAGTAAGATCCTAAGTTGCCTCTTGCCCTGAAAAAAGTTGGGGAAAAAAAAGTCTAACTGTGTATTAATATGAAAGTATTGTGCATGTGCTCAAAAATCACCATAAATTCTTAAGTTATTGCAGGAACTGCAAAGAAGTTTGGACAAATTATAAACAACTTAGGAAGTGATTTGTTCTGGAGACATTGGTTAAAAGGGAATTTCAGTAAAGTGGGAGGATGGAGGTTTACTAAATACACAGACTGTGTACACAAATACATCCCCAAATGTATGACATTGCAGGGGAAGTGATGAGATACTGAAAACTGATGGGTTTTAAACTTCTGCCTTTCCATTCCAGCAATTTTCTTTTCTAAGAGGCATGTTTGCACATCTGGTTGGAGGGGAAAGTTTAGGCTGAAAGGACACCTCTCTAACCGTGACTCAGGAACTAAAACAAGAATACTTTCAAAACATACTGAATAGATTAGCTGTATGTTTTCAGTGCATTTTATTTGTTTTTACAGACAGAGAACAAAAAAACCCTCTTTTACAGGTGAATATTCAGCTCCAGGATTTAAAGACTGCAAGTGTAGAAATATCAAGAAATGGCAAAGTAGTGTATATTGCTGAATTTACTTGTCTTCCTTATCACAGTGGCTGTTTTTCAAGATATCAGACACTGTCCCTGTTACATTTGACACTGTATGCAAGTGCAAAGAATGTTATAGTGGCACTGTGACTCCACCAATTTAATCTCTTATTGTCTTTAAGATACTGCCCCTAAACAGTGTTTTGGAATGTCTTTGTGAAGAAGGATAAAACAATAATGGAGGATAAAACAAAAACAATTTGTTTCCTTTTTATTTACTCTTTCTGTCAAGCAATAACATTTAGTTAATCTACGGTCAAAATATGAATCAAACTAATAACTTTGTTTTGCACAAAATCATAGAAAAAAGAGGGTGGGGAACAGAGAGCGGCCAAAGTGGGCAGAATGCTATGGAAATGCTATGTGATTATTAGGATCTTAAGAGAATTATTAGGATCTTAAGAGATTATTAGGATCTTAAGAGAAGCCAAGGACCATTGTGAGCAGTGAAGAGATGTTTTATACTTTGAGTATATTCTTATGCTCCACCTCACTTCTTTCCTTTATGATTCGTTGCATGTGGACTCATTGCAACTTACATACAGGTTTACTGTAAACAGTTCAGGACATGGAATGTATCTTCCTGTGGGCTCCCTCAGTTAAAATACTTAGAAAAAAGAAGTAAGTTTTGCATACAGAAAAAGGCATATACCTGTATAGAAAGGGGGAAACAGTAAAGCTATACCGATTCAAATTCCTTGCAAGTTCTGTTTCAAACCTGGATTAAAACTCCATGATTCATGGCTTGATAGAAAGTCAGTTGGAGGTGGCCAGCAGGAGAAAATGCAGTGTAATTGTAGTGAGAGAATGCTCCTAGGAAAACCAATAAAACAGTGCAGCTGCTGCACCTTCCCACCCTGTTACTGGAAGGAGTAGGTAATGTAGATGCGGCTTCCCCATTGCCATAGGAATTGAAGGCACATTATTCATCATTCCCAGGTCTGTCATGATATTTCAGGTTTACTATTTTGGCTTAAGAATACCAAGTGGTGGTGTTTGGTTTTGGAAAAGTCAGCATAGTTTTCAATGAATGTCAGAAATTCTTGCTTACCTCTCGGACACTAAATCTTACCCAGGATAATGTGGCCTCCTGTGAGTTAAAGGTTTTGAAAAAACCACATAGTGGTCAGGGTGGTGCTAAAACTGCAGCCTGAATTTAGTCTTTGGTTTTCATTTGTGTCCCTGAACTATGAGGACATTGTTTTCTGTAAACATCAAGAAAGAAAAAAGCCCAAGTTCATTGCTGCAGTTTTACTGGTAGCTTTAGACGTTGCATCCAAGGCATTGTGAAATGCTGCACCATTGAATGCATTGGAATTATTCTAAGAACTGTAAATAGACTTTAACCATTGTAGGTAGGCATCTATTTTGGGGACAAAATATTAGCATTGTATATTTCAACTGTTTAGCAGCCCATTAAACTGCAAGGTAATTATCACCTATTTCCTAATGGACACAGATATTTTTCTTTTTATTATTGGAAGCATTTATTATGTTTAATAGTAGGAACTTCCTCCAGAAGAGGACTCAGATGAAATGATGAATATGTAACTTTAAAACCACCCTTATATTGCACTCTTTGAAACCTGGGGTCATAGTGGGGGTTTTTCCAAACTGTTTACTGTCATGATTTAAATAACTCATAGATGCACTTTAGTAGTAGCCATTTTTATATTGCCAAAGAACAGTTTGTAATTCTCATGAAGTGAGTAATCAAATATGATTTTGTAATAATAATCAACTTTAGCTTGGTTTCTAGTTGTCCATTATTTATTTCTGACATTTAAAACTCAGACTGTTTGGATTGCATATTCATAAAGTTAGGCCTATTTTAGTTTCCCACTCACAGATGGTAGCAAAATTGTCCTGGTATGATCTCTTAACCTCCTGACTCCTGAAAAAAATGGAGTAAACAGTCCCTTAGAGATATTTCACCTCCAGAAAAGGAAGACTTATAGAATCCTCATATTTTTTTTTTCCACAGAAATTGTATATTTCATATGTCTTGACTGGTAATTTCTGACTTGTACCAGAATTAATTCAGATACTTTCCACTTATCTTTAAAAAGAGTATGAGTTATTAATGAAAAGCTTTATGTAGTTTGTAATTTTCTATGAAATAAATCTGTGAAATAATATAGAGTCAACCACTGTATATTGCCAAAAGTCTCACAATCCAGCACTCAACACTTCATACTTACAGAATTCTTCTGTGCTCTGTAGATGACAGTGCCTGAGAGGGTGCATTAGGGGAAACAGAAGGCTCCCTTCCTCATCACTAACGTCTTTGGCTGCAGACACTGCAAGGTAAGGTGTCTTAAAGTGGTGCGAGGCACAGTGTGGCAGTTGTGTATTTTTATGTAAGACTGTTTGTTTTTAAAGCCTGAAGGAAAGGAGATATAGGTTGCCTATATTCCATAAATACAGCTAGGTCCCTGGATAATATAACCTTCTGGTTGTCCAAGAGGAAATTCCATGTAACTTTATGTGATTATTAGACTCTGTCTCTCAGCTTGTTTTCATCTCTGCTGAAAGACTGTTATGAAAATGAAACGTTAAAGAGAAGTTAGGGATCATCCTCAGTGTGCAATGAATGCTTTGCATATCCCCCACTTCCTCCTGAGAAGCTAATGGAAAGTAAAGTTCAGCTTTTCACAGCAGCTGCTTTGCACCTATGGAGGTCAGTTGTGTCTGTATCAGCAACATTTCACTCTACTCCCTGGGTCTGCATGAAATGGTGAGAAGAAGTTGAGAGCTCTAATGGAGATACATGGGGATATAGGTGAAAGACTTCCATTGGACATTATGTTTTTAAGGAAAATTTTGCATGATTCAGCATCAAGCACTCTTTCCTCTAAATAAATATAAACCAATATTCCAGCAGACCACATCAGGAAAAGAATCTACAAGCAAGTTTGCCCTTATACAGAGATAAGTGTGAATATCTTTATCAGTGGGAACAAAGATCTGGTGGCTAGTTTTTGAAAATAAATTGGTCTTGACCTCAATACATTGCCTAAAAGTGAATCTAGAAAAACTGTGTTCATAAACTTCTCCTCCAGGTTTATTTGTAAAACACACAATATTCTTCATGCCTCATTCTGCCCATGGTTTGGGGCTGCAGCTTTTAGCTTGCTGGTTTTATTTTGGAGCAGTTGTCAAGACACTACTTTTAGATTATATATAGAGGTAGGGAGAAATTTTCATCCCACTGAAGTCAAGGGGAGTCTTACCAGAAAGTTGGTGGAGATTTTAAGTGTTTTGACCATCTTAAAATTGTTTCTTAGTGAATGGCAGTAATCAGCCCCATGTTGTGCATCTCTATTTCCACAGAATGACTTGGATGAATATGCAACAAAAATTTTATAGGTACTCTGCATTCAAGTAATTGACACTCCATTTGCTATATCTGCCAGATATTTTAATGTGTATCTATAATGAATTGTTGTTAGCGTTTTTAGTGTGCTTTTTTTTTCAAAATAGTAAGTAAATTGAATTTTTCCTTCCAATATAACATGCAGATTATAGTTTAGATACGGATTACATCATGCAGTAATTGCTCAAACTTTTCAAAGACCTGAACTTATTAAGATGAGTGTAACTCTCCCTTTTACAAGTGAATAATTGGCATATTCAAAAGAATAATATATCCCAGAGCCCTCAACCCCCTGAACAATTAATTATTTTAGCAAAATGTTATATCACATGTTTTAAAAAGCAAGAGCATTAATTCAGGGAAGATCTGGATTTTTCTGAGGAATTTGACTCCTATATGCTATTTAAACGTAGAAAATGTCTCTTCCTTGTGTGTTAGATTTTGCAGCATTAGCCAAGTAATTAAAAAATCAAACAAAAAGTAGGATTTTTACACAGGAAGGATAAACATTGCATCTGTTTGCAAGGAAAAATAGTATTTACTGAAAATACATTTAAATTACATACTACAACAGCTTGTACCTGGAACTTCACTTCAAAACTTGTCTGCACAGAACACATTATACTTAAGCAAGTGACTTGAAATAAATATACTATGGTTAACATTAAACATTTCCATTTGCCAACAGTTACCACATGAAAAACCTGAGATCACGACTGTTTCCCTTGCAATTAGAACAGGACATATACTTGTGATAATTTTGTGGTAACCAATGAGAATGTTCTTTGTTTATGACTTCCACTTGGACGCACATTTTCAAAGAAACAAAACAGAACCAGGAACAGTGCTTGAAATTTGATTGGAATAAAACATCATCCCAAAATTCTAGCCTATACCTTTAGCAGATGGCTCGCAAAAATATTGAGGTGAAGACATTTTTTATCTTTAGTTATTCACTTCAGCTTCTATTTTGCAAAATGAAGAATAATGAAAAGAAATGGGTATAAACAAGGAACTCAAAATCAGAAGGCAAATTTTAAAAATCATTGGTGGAAAAATCAGACACTGTAATCCCAGGAGATACTTCCAGGAGTCATATACACTGTGATTAAACCCCTCCTCGATACAAGTGTGTCAAGTGGGTCCAGCAAAGGAATACTCAATGCCTGCTGAGTGTGCTACCTCTGCTTCACCACCAGGGAGTGACTGTCCCATTGCACTTAAACAGATTTTCAGGTGCTTGTAGCAAAGATTTGTGTCCTTAGTGGCTGCATTTATCATGAGAAACAGTTTTTTTTCTCTGAATTAATTTCTTTGACTCAAAATATTGCTTTAGGCAGTGAGCTGCTCTTTCCAGGTTATGCTTTCGTAAGGAAATGAAAAACAGCTCATGTTGTAATGAAAAGAGGTTTCTGATGTTTTCATCTTCTGGTGTCCCAGAAATAAGTACAGATGAAAAAACAGGAAAAAAATGTTTAGTCCAAGGGGTGAGTAAAGCTTCATTCAATCTCAACCAATTCAACAGTTCCCCATTCTTATTTTGCATGATTTCCAGTGGTTTCAGATTTTTTTAAGTTTTGTTTCCCATCAGTACAAGCTTAAAAGATACCAAATTTTAAGTTCAAGTCATACCAATTACAAGAAATTGTTTTAATTCACAATATTGCTCTGAAACATACCTAAATATCAATTAAAAATGTGTAAAAACCAAAAGATATAATTACATGCTAAATAATTACATCACATGGTAACGTTCATATGGGAAATGGACCTTCAGAAAAAGAGAAGAAATGTGTAGACATAGATTTCTCTTTCAGTCTAAAGGACTTGATCACCACTGAATTTAGTATTACAGTACTGAATCTACCACACAGATCCTGTATACTCAGTTGGATACTGTGCTTCTGTTGAGGGAGTGACACAATTAAATTTATAAAGTGATACTTGTCACACTAGATTCTCCTGTTATTACTAAGACATGTGCTCTGAAGAACCCGAGGCATAACAAGGAGGGGAGCTGAAGCTGTACCAAGTAAGTACATACACCCTCCCAGCACTGTGCTTTGCTTGGGAGTGCTGTCTTGTACTGAACTGTTCCATCAGACATGTTTAGATCTCACCCAAAGGATTTTAAAAATATGTGCCACTCCAGGAAATCTTTATAGCTGCAATAACTTTGAAAGAAGTCTGACAATTTTACTAGCTGATGTTGTGAAGTGTTGGCTCTTGCTAAAGTTCAGTCACTTGGTAGGTGCATAAGAACAGAGGAACAAAGTACACAGAGGAAGGATTAATACCCAGCTATGATTGTCTGTGATTGTCATCTCCTGAGGATGTGCACTGGAGTCTCTATCTTGAGGTGGTTGCAGTTTATTATAGAAACATAAATGAGAATAGCCTGGAAGCCATAGGGGTAAAGTTTCACAATTGGGATTATTTGGCAGAACTCCACTAGATGTAGGACCTTCAGACTTTTGTTCAAACCAATAATGAACTATAACTGCTTTAAAACATCAGATTTATTTTCACCAATAGATTTATTATTCTTGCGTGCTGTAATTTTCTATTTATCTCCCAGCAGGATAAAATATAGGAATGAAATAACCACTCCTTTAACTCTAGTGCCAAGGATTGTAATCTGTACATTCTATAAAGGGGCACCCTGCACCTCTACAGGTTTGCTGAATTATTTTACAGTGTTCATTGCCTTTACTGAAGATTAGTCACATGGGTGTCATTAGTTTCATACAGCTTTCAATTAATCCTGGATGTCCCACCCACATATACTGCTATTCAGAATTTGTATTCCTTTTAGGAAACTCAACACAAAGAGAATTCTTTTGTTTTAAAATCTTGTTTTAACATTAAAAATTAGCTTTGTAAAAATAACATGGAATGATCTCAATCCATGTTTCAGTATCTTGGATACAATGTTTTCTCAGCATATATGTAAGAATCATCATCCCTGAGGCAAGCTGGGTATGGCAAGATTTTCCTTTGGTAATTGCCTGCAGGCCATACTCCAGAGAATATTCCTTGCACACATTACACTTTCATTAGACCAAATATATTTAACTGGGCCTTTGAATGCATTGGAAATGGAATGAAATTAGCCTCTTTGGTACTGTTGCTGAAAGACATCAGAACAATGTGATGTATGAAGACATATAGCAGACTTTTCATTAATCTCTCTCCATCTGTAGAATCCACAGAAAACTCTGTTCCATTTGACATGTCTTCTCAGCATTTTGTTCTGAAAATTTTAAACAAGGTACAAGAAACATTTAAAAGAAGATGGCCTCATTATAATGAACATAAATAAATAAAAATATGTTTGCTCTCTGAATAACCTGTGGAACAGGTGAGATCTACTTTTCTAGTATAGCAGCCATGAGCCCTGTCAAGTTCAACATAACAAAAATATGAAATAATTCAGGTGTCCCATTCATTTCTCATCCTAATATAGCACTAGATTTATTCCTTTCTATGGGCTTGACTTATAAATTTAACCAAAAAAATTACCCTCCAAAAGAACCTCCTTTGCATGATTTCAGATCCACAGATGGATTTCTTTTAATAAATACGACTGGAAAATACATGCTTTGTACTAAAACAGTGTGGAGACATCAGTAGAATATAAAAGAATTCAGAATTTTTAAGAAGTTTGGACTGGCTTGCTAAGTACAAATCTAGTTATGACATCACTGCAGCAATGGAGAACAATCTAGTAATTAAAGAAATATCAAGGGATCTTTAAAAGAATCATTATTTTCTCTATTATTGAAAGTAATTTCAGAGTATTTCTTGAATGGGAAGGGACAAAACTTGGTACTTAGCCCAGAAAAGTGGGCTGCAGAGCAAAAAGTGCTTCAAGATTTTAGTTCTGGTTGTCTGCAATAAGAGGAGATTCCCTCTCTCTGAGCAGCCCTCTGCATCTGAGATCCATGCTCTGGAGAGTAACTCACAGGTATGCCAACAGTTTCTGTGCAGTCCTTGCTGTAAACAGAAACTAAAGTTTAAAGTTTCCACTGCAGCACCTCTAAAGCAGAATAATGTGCCTTTTGGCTGGACATTTCAGGTGTCTGCTCTCCAGCAAAGTCCTGACCAGAATGGCATTGGACCATGATAGTTATCTGACAGGTTGTTGTCTGTAGTCTTTGCATTTTGTGGATGCCTAACACAGTTGCTCTGCCAGCTAATCACCTTCCCTAGAACGTTTCAATTAAGTTTTGTAAAGCCTTTATAAAAATGATAGTTTGCAGAAAATTCAAATGTACCTTCCAAAAGTAAAAGCATTGCAATCAAAATTTTTTGAGCAAATTGTTATCTTTTTTTTTCCTATAAAACTTATTTAAAACCTTACTACCGATGTTTGGTCAGAAAAAATAGCTAACTGTAAAACTATCTTTTCATTTTCAAGGAAGTCTGGTTTTAAATTAAAATGATAAACATACATCTGGGTGTTCACTTAGGAGCAATTTCATGTAACCAGAGTGACTGTTGCCTTGAAAGGCAGCCTGAGAAACATATTTTGTCAAAACTTGTGGTTTGTCTCATGAAGAATACATTAACTTCTTGTTTAAGTTGAAACACACATTTTGAGTCTTTTTCTATTCACATGTTCTGCCTGACTTCCTGAATGTTTCTTTACACACCTTAAATCAGTAGTCGCTTGGTGTGAAACTAAACTGCTGTCCACTGCCTGTGGACTCTGCAATACAACTGGGTATAACCTGAAAAATGTAGTAGCAGCTATGTCCCACTTTTTGCTGTTCAAAGAAAACTTCTAGATTCAGTCATCCTCTCTTTGCCTTTCTGCCTCTAATCATGAGCCACTGGAATAGACTGCTGAGTCCTAGGTAGTGAATCCATTGCACACAGATGGGGCACAGTGCATTCTTTTGGCTTCTCTGGGACCTTTCCTGGAGAGCCAGTGGGAATGGTGTGATCTCTTGTTTGCTTTCATTGTCAGAGTGCTGGCTGATCCAGGTTTGCAGATAAAAGTAAAATTTTTTATTAGATAAAATATTAAAACTGGGTGAAGCAAACAGGCTTTCAAGCACATAAAATCTTCAGGCTAGACAGACACAAGTTTGTCAATATTTTCTAGCTATCTGTCAAAATATATTATCTCTATCTGCTAATTTTGTGTGGACTGGTTGTGGAAGAATTATAAAGATTTCACAGTCACCACTCTTGGAATACCTTGTTTTACCATTTACCTTATATCACAGTGAACTGCAGTCAAGTAAAATGTAAATAAAAGCATTCATTTATAATATCCAAAATTAGCATTGTAATTGTCAATTTTTATAAAAGTATTGAAAAAAGCAAGCCACCAGTCAGTCTCTAGAATTGAAACTGTTCATAGATTATTGGTGATTTAATCCCGATAATATTATTATCAGAACATCAAGGTAAAAGCATCAGGCAATTCAGTTAGCCCATGATGCCAAGTCGTAATCTTTGGGCCAATATATTTCCTACAACATCTTGACTGGCTGACTGCTGTGGTCCAGACTGTGGGCCAAATGTGAAAGCCAGCAATAAGGAGCCTTCATAATGTGTACATGGAAGAAAAAAACAAAATCCAAATCCCCCCAAAATCAAATGTAAATGAAAATAGAATATACAATCCTTTCTCAACCTTCGCTGAACTTATATTTTGGCCCTCAAGTCATACTACCAGTAAATGTTAAAGAAAATATGTTGTCTCGTAGCAATGTCTGACCTCTCTTAACCTGGTCACTGTTTTGTTCTCACACTCTTGTTCTCACATATGCCAGTCTGTGCAGCCCAGAGCAGATTAGCAGGGGCTTGTGTAATAAAGGACTAGTACATAGATTTCAAGGATTCCACCACTGCCAATTCACTGAATGTAATGCTGAAAGCATATATAATTAATTTAACCTATTAGATTTAAAAAAATATTTTTATATAGTACATATGACCTGGCAATTATTTCTGTGTACTGCAGCAGTAAGATATCTCCTCCCTAGACATAATGGTTCAGTAGAGGGTAAACAGTTAATTTAAGAATAACCCCCTGCGCCAATACAGAAAGCTGGAAAGCAGCACTATGGTGAAGGACCTGGAGGTGCTGGGGGACAAGCTGGTGGACAATAAGCAAACCTTCAGTTAGAGACTAATAAGTTACTATCTTATATAGAATATTTTTAAGTACTTGGTGTTTACAACATAGTACTTGTATATATTTATGTAATAGAGTTTTTTTAGGGAGCTCTATGCACCTTATGGCAGGCACTGTTGTAGGTAGATATGGTAGAATTAAAAAGTAAATGTCCTTTTTTCAAAACACAATAACAGCTTCAGATTTCAGGAGTATGGGCATCATGCTCAGAAATTTTAAGGATCATCCTAAACAAAACTTTTGTTAAACTATAGGGCTCATCAAGACCTATTAGTTTGAAGCCAATTGCAAGTTGAATTGGTTCTTTCAGTTTTTACTTTAGTAAAAAGTAAAGAACAATTGTAGTTTTTTGATTGATTTTTAGCTTAGGATTTCTACTTCTCACTTCCCATCTGCATCTCTTACAGTACAGTGAGGCACAAAGACTTACAGTGGGTTGTACAAGCCACCATGGCACTTTGACATCTATGGGTATCCATAGGTGTTCTTTGCCCTGTATCTTAGTTAAAAAGAGGAAGGATGTGATTTCGTTGTAGCTGAGCAGGAACTATCTATGCTAAAACTCCTTTATTTAATCCAGCCACAAAAGGACTCAGAGGAGATACATTTTTTAGAACTCAAAGTGCTTTAACAGTGTGGACTGCAAATTGTCAAAACCACTCCTAAGTATGTGTTTTCCATTCTTGTTCTTACTAATTGCACCTTTAAAATTATAGTGGTGGGATTCAGCAATGTACTTCTTCATCTGTAAATCTGTGGCATTTTGAGTGGCTGAAATAATTGCCATTCAAAAATCACTTGAAATGTTAGGTTACTGCAAAAGACTTCATCTTAAAAAGTTTTAAAGCAAGAAAAATAATATCACCTCATAGCAATAATTCATCTTTTAAAATGCAAGACATTTCAAGTCATTGAGCACACAAAATTATTATCTTTAACTATTTTAACTAGTCATTCCTTCCTGCCTTCTTTACTTCCTTTCTCATATTTTGGAAACCAACTAACATTCTTCCTTAAAAAATTACCTAAAAACTGTTCTTGGCTAGCCATTATGTGTGCCGAGGTTTTGATACTGAGAGCATGTTAATGGCCAAATTATAAGCCCTTGAGAATTAGAATTCAGAAGACAAACATTAACAGACCCTTAACTACAGTAGCACAAACCAAGATGCTATAAATTACAGGGTGGTAGTGTTAAAAGCACTGGCTTCCTGGTGTCTGGCACCCAAAACCTTTTCATTTGCTTGTATATCAGGCTGTGGAGAGGTTGCCACTTGCCATTTGGCCAGTATTCAGCTGGCAGAGATATTTGTTTAATGTTCAGGCCAATCAATGGCTCAGGCCTGCAACTAAATATTTTGTTGTTATGCCATCAGAAATATTTACCCTTCTGTGTTTTTTTCTTATTCCTTCACTCGTTCACTCTTCTACCTTTCTATGTGACATAGGACTTGCCAGTTTTTGCAATTCTGGCCCAGTATCTTAATGAGCTAATTTCCATCTTTACAAGTGAATTTACAGCCAGGATAGTTCAAGGATTTCTCATGGATTATGGGCAGTACGTGGCATGGGCATTTGTTGTGTTTGATGCCAGAGTATCCTTTGCATGGGCATTTGCTGTGTTTGATGCCAGAGTCACAGAGAAATTTAAACACGGGTATCTCAGAAACTTTGTATTTATTGCTTTCATTAAGATGAAATTGCCAGGAATTTATGTTTCCTCTGTTGACCAATAGCTACAATATGGCGCAATTCTCAGACCGTGCCTTGTACATCTGTGACATAGTACAGGAAGTTTAGCATCTCTGTTGCCACATGCTGCTGCTGACTGTGGGAGCAGCAAAGCTTTGGGATACAGTCAGCCAATCCAAATAGGAGGCCTTTAGCATGTTCTTTCCCAGGGGTCTTCCCTCTATGCTTAGCTCTTCCTTAGGTGAACTTTCATATATGTGGAAGGATTGTCTGCATGCTGAACTGAAATTTATCACACTTAGTATGGTTGTTTCCTGGTCTGATATAATTTTGTTGCTTATCATTAAGGGACACTTCAAATTTGTTGAACTAACCAGAGAAAAAGTATTAAAGGAAATGATAGAATGAGTCAGAACTTCTTCAGTGTTGCTCTTGTATTTTTTCCTTCAATTGTGTCTTCTGGAGCTCACCTGGACTCCATCCATATAAACAGCAGTCTGATGAAAAAGCTCTGTTCCAGAAATAGCCTGTGCCCTTAATTCAAGGGCTGGTATAGGCACAGAGAATTAAGTGTGATTAGCATTCTATGCAGTTCCATGGGATGCTGTACAAGTAGTAGGTCATATCTAATGCCTCACTCCAACACATGGTGGATTGCTTCTTATTGTTTCATTTGGTTTTGTTTGCTTGGTATGGTCTCTTCTGTTATCAAAATTACTGAGGTGCTGAACTAAATCCCTTGTCTTTCATTAGGAAAAGCTTAAAGCTGAGGCTTTGTATGAGAATAATGTGGGAACATACTCCACACCTTTATGGGCAGGGATTATCAGCTATTGTTCTATTCATTATTTGTATTATGTGGCATTCTTGGCATGTGGATATACAATGAGGTAAACAGCCATGAGGAATGGTAGCATTTCATAATTAACCTTGTACCTGAAAAATTCATATGTATATTCAGAGGGCAAGTAATCACTGTTACTTGATGAAATAAAGCAAACAAATTTAGACTGCTTATGAGGAAAACATTACTTAATTGCAGCAATATATTAGACTGTGGGACAGCTTCCCAAGGGGAAAACAGGAAGCAGTCTGAGTAATTTAGAAAGAACACTCATAAAGCTCTGGAAAATATAATGTAGAAATAAGAATATTTTGGCAGAAGATGGAGCATATGCTTAACACATCCTTCTCTTCTTGACTATGTTTTTGTAATTTTGAGCCAGATTATAAACCTGAAAGTGAATGTCTTTCAGTCACTAAGACCTGCAAATTTGATCTCAGTGTGATTCCAGTTTAGAACTGGACTCTGACATTAGAAAGCTCTAAGGCAGAATTTTGTAACAGGAAAGCCCAGAGTCAAGGTTATTTCTTAATTTGAAAAAAATGAACAGGTTCTTTTCTGGTATAGGCATATTTTGCAAATATCTAAGAATCTGAACTGAGTCAAAAGTGGTTTGGGGGTAAAGTTGGAATGTTATGAATTTAGGTGAAAATTTGCCATACTCAAATAAAACGTACTTTGACATTGCACTTCAATTTTGCTAAAAGTCAAGCCAAGGGAGTAAAAATATTTATGGTCCAAAAATAGAACATACACAAAAAATGTAGAAAAGCTAATATACTGAATTTTTTTCAGATGTATCCAATAGTTGTATATAAACAGTACTATGGTTCCTTTGTACCAGTAATTACAGATACAGTGGTCAGAAAAATTTAGAGAGCTGAAACAATGCAAAACTCAAGCAGAGTTCATAAAAAGCCCTGACATCTTGATTACTGCAATGTTTTCATTCATCTATGAGTGGGGGTTTGTTTTGGTTTGTTTTTTTGTTTTGTTTTCTTTTGTGGGGTTTTTGTGGTTTTGTTTTGTTTTTTGGGGTCTTTTTGTTTGTTTGGTTGGTTTTTTTTTGGTTGGTTGGTTGGTTAGGTTTTTTTACAACAGTGACCAAAAAAAATAAAATAGATAATAACTGACACTGGTTAAAACTCAGAACTTCAGAAATACCAGAAAGGATTCTTTCCATCAAATTTCCCCTCAGCACTTTAGAAAACAAAAATTGTCCCCATGCTTTACTGTTGGTACAGGATTACAAATCATTCTGCAAACTCCAGAAGTGAGCTGAAATGATGACTTCTACTAAAGCTTTACAGTTTAATTTAGCTATTAACTGAAGAAAAGTCAACATAAAAATAAGGCTAGGGATAGGCAGAGAGAAAAAATGAGAAAGACCTGTTTGTCTTGTTTCTTGTGACAGACTTGGTATATGTTTTCTTTTTAAATCTACAGGCATTATGTAGCCATAATTATAGAGGTGGACTTTTTTATCATTATTTCTTAGTTAAAACTGTAAAAAAGACCAGCTAAAATATGCAGAATTTTTTTGCTTTTCTTTTAAAAATGAGAAGGTATTTGCCCCCTAAATTTGCAAATAATCCCTATGTTATAGTTTAAATTGATTTGTTTTCAGATTTTTCTCAAGGGCTACCTGTTTCTAGGAACAAAATATTTTGAAAATTATTAACTATTCTCCAAAATACTTCTGAACTTTTTTGCTTTAATACTGAACCTCTGATCTGTCTATCATTAAGTAGTGGTGATAACATCTGCAATAGAGCATAGGTTCATTTAAAGTTACAAAAGACTTTGTGTTTCCATTTCTTTTTCCTTTTCATTAAGGTATATAAAATTACAGTAAGCCAATTTGATGACTACACTTTGCTATAAAGATGGAGCATTTTGCTACAAACAAGAAAACCATTTTAGTATTGTGACAAATGAAAGGAGTGACAGTATCTAGGGAAAACAGAAAAAAAAATTTAATAAGAATTCTATTGTGGTCCATATTTTAAATTTACTTGGAAATACTGAGCACCATCTCAAAATAGAAGTGTTAACATGCATTGCGTGTTGTTTACAATTCTTGACTAACAGAGAGACTGGAAGCTCAGGAAATCTCAAGTTATGACACTGATTCCTTTCTGATCCATTCTATTTCTGCCACTCACAATTTAATCACGTCAGAGTAACATCTATTAAAAACAAAGATGAGTGAAACAAATTGCAAAAATAACTTTAGCTCTGAACAGAAGGTAGGGACATACACAACTATGAAGAGAACACTCAAAAAGCTAAACAGAACACTATTGCTATAAGATTGAAAACAAATGCTTTCAGCAACTTGTCCTGGGCAGGGCTGAATATTCTGCACAGATTTCTTTAATTTCCCCTTTGCTGTTGGGCTTCTTTTTGCTGTCCAACATCTTACCTAATAATGAGAAAACAAATAGCAGCCCTCAAGAAAATATGATCACATGAACCCTCATGGCTGTATATGAATTTAAAAAACCAAACTCAGTCTTTCTCATGCATGCAAATAAATAATTGATTTCCTGACATCAGTTAGTCTAGGAAACTGTGGTCAGCCCTCCCTCTTTTACTGCAGGCAGGGTAGAGTCCTAGTTTTGCCAGCTGGTCTCTCTGTAACAGTAACAGTTACTGAAGTAGAAATTAGCTGGATTTTCAACCTGTGATCCTAAAGTTAAATACTTATTATATGAATAGTAGTAGTAGTAGTAATTTTAAAAGTCACTGCTCCTGATATGGAAGAGAATAATAAAAGACTGAGACCAGGATGTAACTTTTCTACTCAAATATTACAAATTGTCTGTTGATGTGTGTGGCTAGCACCAGTGGCGCACAAGTCTCCTTTGGTTTTGGATTTCAAAGTTTCTGGAATTATAGGAGACCAAGAAAATGTGCATTAAACAGCGTGGCAGTAAAACTGTACATCAAACAGCTGAAGAAGAAGTTTTGTTGCATGTGGTTTGTCATCTCCCTTTCAGATCTCTGCAGGAATATTTCAAGAAAAGCATTGTAAATGTTAATTTTATTCTTTCAATTTCAGTTAGTATCAGATCTAATAGGAGCCTAAGATGTTGCATAAACCAAAAATGTCTGAACCATGGAGAAAAAGAATCAGTGTTCAGGATATATGAGCGTAAGTGCTGTTGGGGAAGTTTTCAGAGAGTATTTATCAAATCTTATGCACATATGTGCCCAGTCCTGATGTCTACTGAACATGTTCTGATAGAATATTTATCAAAATTGGCACTATGATTGTATAAGTATGAAAGTCCCTCTTTTTAGAGAACTAATAATGTTTTAATTGCTTCATAGACTTATATAGAAAAAAGATCTTCTGTCACAAACGATTTACGATTCCAACAGGAAAAAATGCAATTCAGTTTTTTACACCAGCTGGATTGACCATTCTGAGGTGTTGGTCAGAAAGCAAAGCATTTTTCTTCAATAATGGCATGTAAGCACCTGGCTAACTCTAAACCTCACAATTAGTAATGTCTTTACGTATTCTGCTGAATACTAACACTTGAGTGCTTTACTGAAGTAGACCTTCAGATTCAACTGAATCAGAATTATTTTGTTGGTATCTCATGCATAAAAAAGAGTTAAAGAATCTGATTTTGGGGAAAAAATGGCCTAGATGCCGGATTTTGAAATGAAAAGTAATGTACTTTCACACCTTTGTGGAGTTCTCTGAAATTTAGTTTTTAAAGCAAGGTATTTGCATTTAAAAATATTTTTTATTTAGATATTTAAAATAAATCCCCAAAGAGCTGAGTCTGCATATAGAAATTCTGTTTGAAATACATTCATATTTCTATGTATGATTGCCATTTGAAAGAAGAGCAGGCATTAGGAATAAAATTCTCTTACTGCCAAAAGCTAAGTCTGTTAGAGCCATCATTTGGTCCACCAGAAATGCCCTGCTGCAAACAGGGCTACTTTGTGTCTGAGGAATAGGAAATGGCCATGCTGAAAAAGTCAGCAGCTCCTCAACAGCCTTTTCTCTGTACACTGCTGCCTAAACAAGGAAAATAACCACCAACATTTACAACAAAGAGGCTTTGGAGGAATGTAACAACGGCTAGTCCAAAGTCAGCAAAAAAAGGACACATGAAAGACAACTTCCAATATGTTATTTATAAATGATCAGGTAGACTGACAGACTACTTTACAATTTCAAGTATCTTGCTTGAACTTTGTTCAGGCAATGAAAATAACAAGCAGATTAAGTACTTGTTCAATGAGTGGACAATATAGGACAATGACAACTATTCATGTATTGTAGCCAGACATTCCCCCAAGACAAGTCCAGTTCCTGTTCTGCAAGGAACAGAATTTTGTTCCTTAATACAAAATGAAAAGAAGATTTTACACTCAAGAAGACAGACTAAGAAAAATAAGTAGTCATTATGTATGGTAGTCAGTATTGTGGAAGCATCTCTGAAATTTCCTTTAGGGTATATAATGTCATTATAATTATTCTGGGAGACATAGAATGGAAACGTATTGGTATTCCAAGGGTTGTCTCTAGAGGACTGCATGTATGAAGACATGACCTTGCTACCTGATCAAATCCTGGTCAAGTCATTCTTGAACGTGTTTTTGGCTGAATGCAGCTAAAACAGTTTCTGAACCATAACTGCTAAGAGATACATCCATCTGCTGAATAAAAGGAACAAAAATGGAGGGAATTAAGTGTTTCAATCCCTTCTGAGGTGGTCTGTGCATCCTTCAAACAGTAAATTGGCACCAGGAAAGGACTTTTCAAACCTTGACTTTCAGACATATTTGTCATGCCAATGTTAAACACAGTGTAGAATTTGGAAAGATGTGGAAAAAAAGCCCTATGATATAGTTGCTATATTATAACACTGAGTTTCTAAAACACAGCAGTATGTTTTTTTTCTGTGGCACAGCTAGCCAAGAGTCTCACTGCCAGGTTTCCATGATCTCCCAGGGTAAAATGGCAATCATTTAAGAGTGAGTCCTCCATTCTGTAACTAATAAGGACCCACAGAACGCAGAGGGAGGGTAGATCTACAAAATTCACTTATGGAGGAAAATGGGGAAAGTTCTGTACACTCCAGCTTAGAGAGCAAACCTACTAAACTGGCTCTTTGTTTGGTTTTGACACAGTGCCTACTAGCATAGCGGTACAGCCTGAAGGAATGTTTTTGCTATCATATGCATAAAAACATCCAACCAAGAATATAATGAATGCATGCCATTTATACATAATACACACATTTGTGTATATATGAGGGTATATCCTATTTTTGTGACCAATTCACAGTCATGAATGCATACATGTGTGCAAGCATATGTGCAATTTTGATTTTCTGTTTCTGAAAAAGCCACTGTAGGAGAATTTTATTAACAGATACTAATATGTGGGCCTCTCAGATGTTTCATACAAGTGTTTCACTTCACTTGTACTCAGTGGGACATTCAGAATATAGGAATCTGACATAGCTCTTCACACATATACATGTAGATGCATTGAGCTTTCTAGGACAATATTCCTTTTTTTTATTTGAAAATTTCATTCTGCCTACTTATTTTGTTCAGTTTAGTGTCACAAAATTGTGTGGTAATGATCAGGAACTCTGAGTGTTAGGGTCTTAATCCATGAAACACTTAGTTTGTTCCTTCCATTTTCCCTAAGTGAAATTTTTAGTTGTTCAGTTGTGAAAGGGGAAGGAGAAATGGTAGGACTCAGATGAAAAATAAGTTCTGAACAATTTGCTCCATGATTCAGATGAATGGTATGAGGAGTAATCAAGAGCCAGTACCAGCAGAAGAAACAAGCACCTCCATTGGACATTAAGATGCACAATATGTCTGGGAAAAGACTGATATTGCTGCACTCTTTCTGTTAATTATACTTAAATTTCCAATTTTTGGCTTGATACTTTTCCTGCTCATTGATTTTATCAAGAAGAAGTAATACCTTTAAGTGGGATCAAAAACTAATTGAGAACTACATGAACAATTTGGGTATAACCAAGATACATAGACAATAAACATATTAATTCATCTATGAATCACTGTAATGGTGAGCTACTTTGAACACTACAGATTCAAAATCCCAGGCAAAGGAGTGAGAGTTACTATTAAAATCATAATTGAACAATCAAGCAATGCAAGAAAGAGAGTATCACACTTCACAGTATAGTTTAATGGAAGAATACATTTGACCATACCAATTTATGGACAACTCCTCCTTCTTAGCAGTTTTCCTTTTCTACACAATCCATGTAACAGGACCATTTTCTTACGATGAAAATTTTTGCATGTTTATATTTTTAGTTACAAAATATGGAATTCTATCTATTATCATGTTCCTGTAATAGTTTTCTTAGAAATTTTAGTATTCTGACCTAAGAATACTTTGACTTTTCTTAAAATTAAAAACTTAGTGAAATATAAGAGAGAGGTCCATATGTATTGTCCAAAATCAGGAAACATTTTCCAGTTTGAATGAGTGAAGTGAAAAGTAATCTTCCTTCCCTAGTAAATCAGTCTAACTCTGTTTATGAGATCTGAAGGGCTGATTCAAGATGAGAAATCCTTGTATTTCAAATAGAGTGAATAAATGGCATGAAACTGATGATAAATCTCAAAGTGTGAGGTATAAACCCAGATTATTGTGATCCCATGACAATGATGGAGAAGAGACATCCAGAAAAACATAGGTGATGAAGGAAGAAATGCTGTCAAATAACTCAGACCCAAACTACTGTCATTTATAGGTGAAAAAAGTGGTTAGGCTTTTGGGTCCTTCCTGTCATGGAAGCAACAAGTCCCCTTGTAGACATGGCCCAGTAAAACAGAGGAGATGGAAAACTGACGATCTGTCCCTTGTGGCTTCAAAAGAATCCAAGGAATGTTTGGTAGCAGCACAGTGTTTAATCCTTGTTTGCCTTCAAAATTCCAGTTCTGGTCATTGCATTTAGCCCAACTAAATTACTTACATGTTTTCAATTGGCAAAAGTTATTCTTCACTTCCTTTTAATTTAATTACAGAAGTTCTCTGTTGTGGAAAACCTATTTGGGAGGGTCTTTTTGTGCCAAAAGTGGCAGTATTTCAGGTGAAACTGAATTTCATCACTTCAGAATACTTCTGAATCTTTGTGAATTACAGCCCCACACAGACATAGCAATAAAAGAAAAATAAACTAATTTAAAATTAATGTTGACTGCATTTTGAGTGCTCAAAAAAGGCACAGCTATAGCTATCTTTTTATTATCTAGCAATTTCTGAAGAACCTATTACATATTTAATTCTAATATTCAGTTATTTTTTTCATTAAGTTCATTGCTGTTAATGTCTTTGGATCATATACCTCAGAATTCTGTTGTGGTTTTATTTCCTTCCATTGACCATTCATTTTCAGAGTCACATATCCAGCTATTCCTGTGGTGGCCACACCTCAGGTATTAATACTCAACTTCTTAGTATGACATTGGCAGAATGGCATTTTTAAATTGATATTATGAATATGGAAAATGTATGCAGTGCTGAAGTCTATTAGCAGCACAGACAAAAGCCTTGTTTGAATCCTAAGGTGGGCTTATTGTACTCAGGATGAGCAAGTGATTTTGAGAGAATCCAGGCCCACAAAAACTGATTGTCTTCTACCCTGCTACACCAATACCAGGCATTTGAAAGAGGACAGAAACTTTTTGTGTGGTATCATCCTGAGACCTCCTGATTGCTGCCAGGACGGTGGACTTAGATTCACTGTGTAGAACTCACAAATAATGAGTGCCTGATGGAAGTACTAGGATATCACCACATTTGTTCAGTAGCAGTTAAAGCTTGAATTCTACAGGCATTTTTTGGGAGTTAAAACATCTTCAGGTTCAGCAGGTTTTATTTCTTTCCATTTTTGAGTGCCTGATGGAAGTACTAGGATTTCACTGCATTTGTTCAGTAGCAGTTGAAGCCTGAATTCTATGGGCATTTTTTGGGACTCAAAACATCTTCAGGTTCAGCAATTTTTATTTCTTTCCATTTTTTGCAAAGAAACATGAACTGGCTGAGCCAAACCTCTTATGTCCTGCCTGTCCAGCAGGCTGTGTCATGGACCCATTTCTGTCTCCAGCTTACTGTCCCACTTGCCCATTTTTGTTACTCTTGCTCAGCTATTTTCCTCATGCTTATCCTTCTCACCTTCATCCTTCACAGTTTCCATATGTCTTTTCCACATGAAAATCTCCCCTTTCTGGTCAGCTCACCCCTGTTCCAGCTGTAGCCTGAGTGTACAGGTGAGGTTGCCCTTGATTGTCACTGTGTTTGCCAGCCCTGAGGGCACCAGCAGGCCCTGCTGTCCCTGCCCACTGCCCAGAGGGCCCTGTGTCAGCCCATCCATCACCCATCAGAAGTTGCTCCAACAATGCCACAGCAGGGCCTGTCTCCAGCTCCCCACGGTGCTGTTCTGCCTGGCCATGGGCCCTGAGCTGGGCCCATGCACAGCCCCACATCCTGGTATGGCCCCAGAGGGGTGCCTGGTGCTAGGGCTGAGACCAGCCTGGACCCAGCCCTGCCTTGAGGCATCCTTGGGGAACCCCTTCACCCCCAGCTACCGCCCCCATGGAGCTGCTGGACCCCACTCCATCCCAGCAGCTTGGATTTCCCCATAGGAGTGTCATGGGAGCCCTGTTTAAAAGGCTAACATTTTTCCAGCCCATAGCTGCTGCACGTTCTGTGTAGGCAGAGCTTTTAGGAAGCATTTTCCAACTAGCAAATATCTACTTTGTTTTAATGTACTAATTGTGCTCTCTGAAATTTTTTCATTTGGATGAGGTATGTATTTTGAAGAGTTAGGAATGGGACGCCCTGTATCGAAGCAAGGCAACACTTCAGCATCTTAAATAGCAAAGGAATTTATGACTTTGGACATGAAAAGGTTTTTCAATTTTCTCCCCTCACTTGCCCTTAGAAATTGCTGAGCTGTTTTGACTGAAAATTCCCCAAATAGCTCAAATAGCAGATAACTGCATGGAAGGCTTGTAACTATAATTAGAAAAAAAAAACTGAACTGGAAGTTAGAATTTGGCAAAGTTATAACAAATTACAACCAACTGCAAAGGGTCAAAGCAACTGGAAGAATATAGGTGGTGCTCCTTGCCACACCTATAATACATGAAGCTTATTTTTCTTAAGCTAAATTCATCCATTGACAAATTTATGAGCTGCTGAGTGTTGTGTCTGGGCTTCAGAACACTTTGAATTAATACAGGAAAGCCTCTTTTACACTGAGCATGAGACTTGTTTGAAATGCTGGCTATAACTAATTTTCCAAAAATTGTTTAAAACAATATAGCCCTATAAACACCAGCTAACCATACTTGGACTCGCCTCTCTCCCTTTTATGAAAAGTGTCTCAAATAGTTTGCTAGTATAACCTTACAGTATGTATGATGTTCAGAGGTAAAAGAAATTAGAGTATATTTTTTGAAAATTAGATCATATTTTTTTTCTCCATTGGAAAAAAATCTGAGAGTTACTTTTGCTCTGATGATTCACTGCAGTCACAGAACCAGAAGTATGGAAATTAATGCTTCCAGTTTCTCTCATTTTCCTCTTCTCCCTGAGTACCATGACTCTACTTCCCTTTCTTCTCTAACTCATGGGTCCTTCTCTCCTGAATTGCCTCTTGTACAGCTCCCTTTTATGTGAAGTAGGATAGCTTGAATGTTGGTAGACTGGTCATTCATATCTTCCATGAAGAAGGGAGAAAATTCTTGATGTTCGACCAATTAGTACAACTGAATAGTGCTCACTCTGCTGAAGGGAAGTATGTGTGTACAGGTTGGTCACAGCTATGTTTCATAACTCTTTAGGCAGAAGGACACTTATCTGTTTAAAATTGACACAGATTCATCTGAATAAGATGATACCTCTACCTGCCTCACACTCCTTCAAAACTTGAAGATAGCCCGAACAGCTTGTTGTCTGCTGCAGTCTGGTACAATGCCACAAATGCAGAGATATTCGGTTGTACCATGAACTAATTTAGCCAGAAATATGTCCATATGCAGGTGGTTTTAGGCATAGGTGGTAGACCAGCACTTTTCTAGGTCTGATTTCTCTGGGAAATCTTGTCTGCAAGCACTTTAGCAGACAAGATTGTTAATTTTCCCAGCTGACAATATTCACTCTGTTTTCAAAAACACTCTTACTCCACTAATGGTGTACAAAATCTGACTGATTATGTCTAAAGGGCTGAGCTGTAAACAGAGAAAGGGAAAGGTAGGAGACTGCTGAAGTTAAAGGCTAATGAAAGCAATGTGAGAGGGTGTTATGGCCTTCCGCAAACACTGAGCAACTGAAGAGGCAATGGAAGGGATTAGTTGTGCAGCAGAGCAGTTTTGCCTGAGGTATGCCAGATGTCTGAACTGCAGTGCAGGACAAAGAACAACATTCAGAACTCACTGGGTTATTGAGAGTATCCTTCAGACTTTGCTGCCTCCCACATTACTTTGTGGAGAGAGGAGTAAATAGGATGGCTTATTCACTCAATGTCATCCTCAGTATAACCCCAAACCAAAGTGTATTATTATTGTTATTATTATCCAAGACTAAAATCCTTGCTCTAGGAAATACTGAAATGCTACTTTTTTCTTACAAGGAATGCTGTTAATTTGTGTGGTAGAAGCGTACTTTGGTGCATTGATTTAGGTATGAAAAATATTAATATCCCCCAAAGTCATAACTTTGGTGGTCTCAGTCTTTTTTCTGTCCTCATCAAATGTGGCAAATTATATTTTGATAACATTTGTTAGGAGCATGTTACATAGGAATTATACTGTATCAGAGATTCAAGCAAGATCTTCTGAAAACTTGCTTGAATAGCGTGGCTGACGTAAGTGAGCAAAATACTGGGACTACTGACGAGTGGAAACAGCAGTACTTTCACAGATGAAATGGATTTAGCTGACAATCACTGCTTTAGACTATTTCCCTTTTTTTGGTTAAAAGACATAAACTTGCTACTGTATTTGGTTAGTAGTAGGTTACTTTACAAAACAAATGCCAAAAAAGCAAATACAGAAACAGAAGACAGGCTTGGCCTTTTAGTTGTCATTCAAGCTCTTAAAAATGGGCTGTTCCTGCTGCACTACAGGAAAAGGTTTTAATGGGCTTTTATGGCATAAAGCAGAAAAATGCAGATGCAGCTTTTATCTGTCCATAAAAGCCCAAAACTATCTCTTCATTCAACGGGAAGCATTCATAATGAATTGAGTGACGTGCACAAGAATTTTTATTTGTATCTTAGGAATGCATAACTAGAAATATTATGAGCAATTCCTTGACAGTTCCTATTCTGCTTAGAAAATATGCTAACAATTTGTACAGTCACTTTGTAATATCTTCCTGGATGCTTTGAACAGAAATACATGCAGGACCAAATATTTGTTCTGTTGTATTGCTCATGCAGACTGTTTTACTATCAAAATTCTAGTAATGAGTTTTATGTTACTGAATTCTATTCTGAGCACACAATTTTTGAAACTTTTGCCCAGACATTTAAAAAAGATTAAGAGTTTGCAAGTGAATATCAGTGTATATTTCCAGCCTGGAAATGGCTTCCTTTTAGAAATTTATTCTCTACTATCTCTAATCATTATGGATCCATTGAGAACAAAATTAAAATCAACAAATTAGCCTGCTCTGTATCTTCATTAACAAGGAACATTCAGATACTCATGTGTGTAAACTTTGTAGTATTCCAAACTTTCTCTTAGAAATCTCTTTCCCTTACTTGTAGAAGAACTCACTTGAAAACTCATGACATTCCTCCATTAGAAGAACAGGGACTGTGAGCACTGATTTAACAGGGAGCAAGTCCATTAACATGAGTAAAAATTAGCAGTCTGACATTTCTTCCTATCATGAAGAGCATTTCTTGGTAGTTCTATAGCTGGTCTGATTTTTGTTCAGTTTCAGTAATCAATAGAAAAATATATTTTATTCTATTAGTTCAAATAAATCATACTCAGAAAGAAGGTTCTGCAGTAGTTAACACTGGTCACAGTCCTGTCCATAAAGTGCAAATTATGCTGCAGAATGGTGTGACCTTCCTTGATTGTTCATGGGTTGGTTAGAAAAGAGCTATGGTCTCTGTACTTTGTGGGAAGGTAATTTCTACCCTTTCACCCTACTGTCTTTTCTTGGGACCTCTGCTGCTATCATTCCTACTATATTGAAACTATTTTTTCTAAACGATTACTGAAGATATTTCTATATTTCTTGCCCAAGGGCATGTTACTTATAGAAATGTTTTTGTTTGGTTGGCTTTTATTAATTTCTCCTTCCTAAATAATAGACTCTAGAATATAATAGATATCATGCTATGTTAATTTTACCTCTGAAATACATTTCTGATTTCTTCAAGCCAGTTTACTGTGTACCCTGTCTCTTCAAGTCAGTAAAAAAGAAAAAAGAGAAGGTAACAGATTGACCCTGGCTAGATGTCATGGGCCCACCAAAGCCTATCACTTCCCTCATCATCTGCACAGGGGAGAAAAAATACAGCAAAAGCCTTGTGGGGTGAGATAAGGACACTGAGAGATCACTCATCAGTTATTGTCACAGGCAAAATTGCTTCAACAAGGGGAAGGTTAATTTAATTTATTGCAAATCAAACAAGAGTAGAGTAATGAGATAATAAAAGCCAACATTTAAACACTTTTCTTCCACACCTTATCTCCACCGCTCTCTTCTTCCTGGGCCCAATTTCAGTCATAATTTCTATAACTCCTTCCCTGCAGTGGCACAGAGGGGCAGAGAATGGGGGTTGAGGTCAGTCCATCACCACTGTCTTCCTTCTCCCCTCTGCTCCAGTGTGGGGTCCCTCCCATGGGAGACAATCTTCCATGAACTTCTTAACATGAGTCCTGCCATAAAGCTTAACATGAGGCTGTAGTTCCTGATGAACTGCTCCAGTGTGGGTCTCTCCCATGTCCTTTAGGAACACACTGCTCCAGCATGGATCTCCCAAAGGGGTCATGAGTCCTGCCAGAAATTCTGCTGCAGCATAAGCTCCTCTCTTAACACATTCACAGTTTCTTCCAGATGCCTGTTCCAGCAGGCTCCCCTTCTTAAATATGTTTTCCCTGAGGCACTAGCACCATTTCTGATGGGCTCAGCAGCAGGTCCATCTTGGAGGTGGTTGGTATTGGCTCTATGTGTCATAGGGGAAGTTTCTAGCAGCTTCTCGCAGAAGCCACCTCTGCAGCCCTCCCGCTACCAGGACCTTGCCATGTATAGACAATTGACCTTGCCATGTATAGACCTTGCCAAATATAGACAATTAATGTAACCATGAAATGTGCCCATCTCTCTCCTCCTCACAATAGCCCACACTGAAACAAAGTATGATCACTTCACAGAAAGCCACCTAGAAAGAAGAAGGTGCTATGACTGTAACAGTAGTTCCACTAATCATTCTTTTTTGACATAGTCTAGTTCAAGGATATGACAATTTAGGGTCAGTCATTAGTAACTTTGGCTGCTGCACACCTCTGCTGCATAAAGAAAAAGTTAATGGGAAAAATCTTAATAGACAGCTGCTTTGACAGGACGCCTTTGGGACAATGTAATGACTGAAGATGTGAGGAACATCACCTTAATTTCTTTTCAGGTGGAAAAGTCTGAAACAGTGTAAGAGCAATATGTTGCTTCATGTCCATAAAATTCTAGAAGAATGGGTGTGCATATGTCTTGGAATATAGTGTAGCTCGGACATGGGAAGGTTAATTAAAATGGCAGGAGGAAGGAAAGTTTAGCTGTAAAATCAAGCGAGGTAACTGAAAGCATGTAAACTCTAAATAGTAGAGTCATAACTAAAATACAAGGGGCAGAGTAATTGTAGGCATCTTCACTCTGATTAGAACCTAAATATCTCTGGATTAGTGGGAAAACTGATTCAAAGAAAAGGACATGGGTATGTACATCTCTTTTAGTTAGTCTTCTCTCTCAGTTTCTTTGCAGATTCCTGTGAAGAAATTCTTCCTCTGCCTATTTGTCTCTCTGTTTTTACATCCTTGAAGAGTTAAAATCCCAAGATGAAGTGTTGTATGTGTGGAGCTCTAGGAGAAAGTGCATTTCCTCTTTGTTAGACAATCTATGAGCAGGATGGAAACTTGGCCCTCACAAACAGGGAATCCATGATTCAGTCTGGAACTACCCAGAAACTCTCTAGCTGAATGAGAAATAGATGGTTTTTTAGTATTGTGAGACAGTCTGAAGTCATGGATGCCATTTCCCATTGAAAACACAGGATATTTCTGGGAAACGGCATGTGTCCAGTAAACTTTCTCTGAAGGGCTTAAAAACTGGAGCTGTTCTCCAAGTGTATGTTAAGAGGCCCCTGCCAAAATCCTGTATCTGAATGTTGTTCAAACTTTGCAGGCTCTAATGATCATCTGAGTCAGTAAAGTAGATTCCAACACAGGAGACTGAGTACTGTCTCTATCATGAACATTTTGCTATGTATGTCTGTGGAAATCTGTAACTGACCCAATTATGAAGTGAAATATTTGCACTTAAACACAATAATTGCTTGCTGTTTGTTACTGATATTACCCGCTGTCCACTTTCTTATATGATGTCTTTTTTCTAGAGGCAAGTAATTTCCTTATTCTTTGCCTAACCACGTTATGCATGGTGGGTTTTATTCATGTAGTAGGGAAAGTTTTCCCTATTCACGTGGGAGGGCAATCTTTTGTTTTTCTTTACCACTGAGAGTTTCTCTGAGTGCATTGAACAGGAAAGTGTTACTACTTAGAAACAAGCTTGTTGGAAAAACACAGGATGGTTTAAGCTTGTGTTAGTATAAGTCAGTCTTACTTTTTTCGAAAATTTCTTAGGCTTACTTTGAGCCATCATCCTGTTAAACATTGTCAAAATTCCCATTCATTGGAAATGTAAGATGATTAACAGGAAAACTGCTTTATGAAACAAGCAGGTTTTACAGTCCCCTTGCAGCCATAGCAATGCCCGAATTTATTCACATGCTTTATTCCAGTATTCAGTCATGAATTTTTCTTTGATTTGTGTCATTTCTGCTAGACAATAGACAGAGTGTCATTACGACAGATCATCCAGGCCTAGAATTAGGTTTCTTTATAAAGCTGTTGTGACTGGGCTGGTAGAAGTCCATACACCTAATATTATTCTCTTACTAGTTGTCTTTCAAAAAAAATTGGAACATATTACAGAAAAAAATTAAAGATACACAAAAATGTTGCTTAGAACAAGAGAGTCTTGATATCAAGCCACTACCAATTATTCATAATGATTGTAACTTTCCATTAATAACTTTGATTCTGAAATCCTCTTATGTGTTAAGTGAGTTTGCATTTGGTGGAATTACCCAGAATCACATCACTTTTGTTTTTCCCCACTCAGACTTTGTTATACTTCCCTTTGGTAAGGAATGTAATAAGAGCAAGCCTTAATTATTTGCATTTCAGAAATTTAAAAGAGATTAATATGATACAGGCAGTTTAAAAGTTCATAAGATAAAGTTTGTATTGTCTCTTTTGCCCAAGTGCCAGTAAAGCCAATGTTTTCCTGAACTGTATGGTTTGGTCTGTTATGCTCCTTGTCCAGACAGAATTTGAGTGGCCTAGTGAAATAATTTCCAAGACTTCTTGTACTGCAGGTGCTTTGAGCTAGAAGGCAATACTTTTATGGTATTCCAGAACTAAATTCATGAGTGCCTCAATCAAGTTTACAATAATTGACAATTGTATGAATTAAAACAACTTGGCCAAATTCACTACTGACATTGAAAGAACCAAGGCAACCTGGGGCTGGCTACTCGCTGATAAAGCATGCACATATACAAATGAAGGGAGAATTTGGGTTATGTTCAATAACAGTACTGCATGAGCTAGTGAAGCAAAATGGAAATGAAAGATAGCCTTACCCAAAAATATATTTTTTCCAAACCAAAGTGTATGCAACCTTTCCCCTTGGACAAATGATGACAAACCTGGCAGTCCCATCCTTTCAAAATTCTGGTTTTCCAGATCCAGCCTAGATCTGACTCAGTCAAGCTGATCCAAGTAGTAGCTGGAATTTATGCACTGCAGCGTACAGTGCATGGGAGGTCAGCTTTAGGCCTCTATACCTCTAAGAAAATCTGATATATATATATATATATATATATATATATATATATATATATATATATAAGAATACATCTACTCTTTAGTGCTCTAGAACAGAAAATGGCCCTCAGAGTCAGGCAGAAAACCAGCTGTCATTACCATTTGCCATGCAGACAGTCACAGTAAAGGGCTTTGTATAATACCATGAATGATCTGGCAGGAGTTGCAGATATGACTCCAACTGTATTGCATCTTGGTCTGTTGAGCTGAGCCAGACTGAACTTCATCTCTCTCAGCCTCAAGTAACATTTCAGTAAATGGTAATTTTCAATAGTTGCTGAGATTTTGCCAACTATTCTGATGCAGATTGCCTCACATCCCATATAAAAGGCACATTGGTTGGACTCTGGATTTCTGTGGCATGGAATTGTTCAACTCATTGCTGCCTCTGACTGTAACATAGTTACAGTCTGGCCATATAGAGGAATGTGAAACCCTCTCATACAAATAACTAAGAATTACATTTTATGGCTTTTGTCTCCAGAGTGGAAGGCTTTCTTGAGAACAGATTTAAAGAATGGAGAACTAGACTAGAAGAATGGAAAAAAATAGAGGGATTAAAAAAAATTATAAGCTTTTGGAACTTCTGAGGTTTTCCATTACAAGGGCATCTGTTTGAGGGTAACAAATATGACTTTAAAAATTGAATTGTGTGGCTTGATTCATTTGGGTTAAATAATAATGAATAGGCAACATCATAATCTGTTATTAGTCATATCTGTCTCAGAAAAATTTAGAAAATCTGTGTCATACTAGCTATCACTACTTCAGAAATATCTGAAATTTAAGTATTGCAGGATATTTTTGTTACTAGTATGTGCAGAACATGTAGGAAAAGAAGGTTCCCAGATTAATTTTTGCATTTTTATTAAAAATTCATATTTTTGTAATCAAATTTTGAAATGTCATGCATAATGCCAAGCATATATCACTCTTCAGTCTACATCCTGCTCTGGAAACTCTTCTGATACTGGCAGCTCATATAAATATAGGAACTTCATAAGGGCAGACATAACATTTCTGCTTCTTTTTCTGCAGATTTGCTGTAGCCTATTACAAGAAGAGACTGCACTTTTTCTTCCTGTTGAAGACTTTGCCATTTTGTTGTTGCTTTTTCCTTTCCAAAGCTGGATGTTACACAGTCACTTAAGTCTCATAGGTTATGCTTAAGTTCATTTTTGTAGTCACATATTTATAGAACAAGTAGGGTAACTTACCACATCAGGAGAACAAACTATATGCCTTTCTTGCTGCTGTCACAAATGCCACAATGTGGTGTAACACATAGTTTTGAAAACAAATCTCTAAATGACAGGAAGAATAACTTGATGTAGCACAGAAGCTGCATGATCTTTGGACTTTTAGTGGTATGTCACAATTATAGAAAATGTTGCCAAGGAAGCTTCATCGTGGCTTGCAAGCTTCCAAATTATTCGCTGTGTTTCTGAACGTAAAGCATAATTCAGCTCATGCTTCAGATAAAGACAGTCCTATTTAGGACATTAAAATACTTCGAGTTCAGCTAGAAGTTTGCATCTGCAGTGTTTCATGTAAACTTATCAAGCTTTAATCCATATCATTCATAGATGAAATGAGCAAATAGATTGCATTGTAATCTGATCTAAATAATCCATGGAGCCGAGGAAAAAGAAAATGAGGCCTATTTAGTAATCTTAATGTTAATACTGTTGGACACAGCTCTGTCTGACACAGCTGGGAAATGTTCACAAAGTGTTATTATTGCCAAGGGCTGAGTATTCCTTTAGTGATAAATTGAACATGAGTTCTTGTTTTTTCAATTCTTTTTAAAGTCTATTAGGCTGTTCTGCCTCTAAATGTTTGATCATAACAAAATATTGTGGAGACATTCAAGTAACAATAAAACTAAGATACTTGCTTTCTCAGGAGGGACAAGGGATGATGCAATGTGCAGACAGCCACATGGCACTTAAGTGCCATCACGGTAGGTGTCCTATCAAACCCATCTAATTAGGATACACCAACATAGTAAACAAAGGTCACTCATGTAAATCTAATCCAAAATCAGTAGGAATCCTAGGAATCTCTTCTGTGGTGACAGTCATACACTGAGGTGAACTGGAGCTTATATTCCATGTCCTGCTTTCACACATAAGCCTGCTGAAAAACTGGAGACAACCCAGGGGGCTAATGGCATCTTTATAATGTTTCCCAACTGATGGAGGTAAAGAACAGTAAAGCCAAACTGCTCCTATTCTCTTAGCTACTTCTTTCTCTTGCCATTTCCATACTTGGGAGAAAGACAATTGAGCTTCTTCAGGCAAAAGGTTAGAATTTGACACTCCTCGCCGTTTAAAAATAAGAAGTAAAAATAAAAGAGAGAAAATAAGATTTATTATGTTTTGAATCTGCTACTGGGTGTATTATTGCCATGTTGTTTTTCCTTTCCAATCAAAGTCCAACAGATTTTTATTTTTTTTGTGGTTTACCACAAAAAGTAGTACTTTTTTATTTTCTTTATGGAAAGGGAACACAAAAATGATTCATTTTTAGAAAACTTTTGGTTAAAAATAGATATGTCCCAACCCTTTTTCTCTTCACAGTATGTGAAATCTGGTCAAAGTGTAATATTTTTGCCTACTGTTACCTAGATTAAATTTCCCAGGGCAGACAGAATGTTGGAAGCCAGAAAAGGAGTATCCTCCTGCTGCTTCATAAACAATGTCACACCTAGCTGGGAAAGACAGACCTTTATAGGAATCCTGCTTTTAATGATGTGTCCTTATTTCCCCTGTTTTTGCTTTCAGTACTGTTACTGGAAAGTTGCATGGACTATTACAGTGACTATGGTATAACGCAGGTATGTTTGAAGTGTGTACACATAACAATATCGTTAAACAAAACACCATGAGGAGAGAGAAAAAAATAAAATTAGGAAAAAAAGAAAAGGGGAAGGCTATTATTGGAAAAAATCAAACAGCTATCCCTAAAAACAGCAGTAGCTCAATTCAGAAAAAATCCAATGCAGGTTTATGTCTCTAACCCCTCTTTCAAAGTACTAAGTAGTGCTGCAGTCTCTGATTTTTAGATCAGTTGCATGACTGTTTTGACTAGGTCAGAAGGCAGCTTGAAAAGAGGAGTTGGGATTGATTCCATCATTTGTGTTGGTGCCCAAAGAATTTGTCTAACCCCAAAAATATCTTACAGGGAAACAGCCTGTCACCCAAAACAGACATTTTTTTTGTGCACAGTGACACTAGAGATGTGGTCGGAAACTATCTTCACATCTGTCCCATGTTGACTTATTCTAAATGAAAACATCTAGTGCACATTGCTAACACCACTGTATTAACAGCTGGCATTTCCTTGTGTCTAAGAATTTTCTTGCTATTGTCTGAATAACAGCTACTGTATTCAGTGCTTAATGAAGTCAAACTATCAGCTATAGAGAGATGTGATAAAATTAGGGCCTGTAATTGATTTCTGAAACAAGAGCTTTATGAATTTACTGAACATGAGTTATTAATGCCCTTGCCATATCTAACTGATGAACAGATTACAAAACTAGGAAGACTCTTGTGAATAAAATTTTCCAGTGAAAAAAATAAACAAAGTACTATTATAACTAACCCTCATTTGAGTTGCAGCCTTTAGTTTAGAAACAAGACAACAAACAGACATTTACAGTGAAAGTAAATCTGCTAGAATATTATATAATCCACTATTTATTTAGGTATTTATCCTCATTGCTTAATAATTTAGCTCTGTTTCAAGTAACTGATAGATTTTGTATCTTTCTTGAATATACCTAAAGAATCTCCAGTCACAATTTTATTGAAATACAGATAATTACACTCTGTGTCCAAGTACCTCTTTGATATCACAGTATTGCTCTCAGTCTCTCTTCATATTTCTCTGGTCTTTCTTTATATTTCCCTATCTTTTAATTCTCTTATAACTGATTTTGTGGGAGGGCGGGGAGGGAGAAGAAATGGTCAAACAAAACTTAGTAGTTTATCTAGATTCATGCCCATACATATTCCAGAAATCCATAGAGCCTGATTTAGGTATTATTTAAATTTCTAAATACACAAATATAAACCTGAAGACTGTGCAGATCCCTCTAAAACAGCCAGCATAACAAACTCTATAAAATCCAGGAACAGGAGACTTTTAGGAGTATAATGTCACATTTTTAAACCCTTCCTATCCCTTTAAGGCTTATGAAAGAAGCTGGGACTTGCAAGGCACTAAGGCAGTATGCAATCATTCTCAGCTCTTATTTCTCTGCTTCAGACAAGTTCATCAGAAGTTACAATGGCTGTAACCAAAGACTCACCTGTTTATGCTGGTTAAAACATGCACATGGACCAAGCAGAAATAGGCTCAAGGAGTTAATTCAGTTCATGCAAAGAAAGGATCAACTGTGCATTTCTAAATTCCAGATGAAAGTGTAAACTCTGAGCTATTTACCTGCGTGAAAGGGATAAGGGTAGTGCTGCATTAAATAAATCTGATCAGGTTTTAATATCTCGGACTGGGGTTTTAACCATTGTGCTTATCTGTTACTATCTTGCATGCAGACTATAAATTAAAACATCTTATGTCTGGTCTGTAAAACTTTGATACCAGTGATGAACATCATAGGAAGAAATTTCAGAATTTCATATAAACTTTGTTTGTTTAATTTTTTTTTTGGAAGCTGATAGGACCTGGCAGAGAAGCAGAATAAATGATGTTGATCATGGCACCTTTCTCAACAGATTTCTGGAAGAAAGATGCTCAAATCCAAGTAGTTTTTAGCTGATTCAGAGAGTTGACTTTACAAGACCTGCTCTAATGAAAAATTAATCACCTGCTAGTATGACCACTTCATGGCACAGAAGCTGATTTGTGAAATTCCAGCAATGGCAGTCTCCTTGTGCTTTAGCTGAATTCTTGATTCCCCAGTAAAGACATAAGTTCTGTCATTTTCTGGGAAGGAGTACATTAGGTAGCTCTATGCCTTATCATTCAAACAATCTGGGGATATGTTCTACTAAGCATAAAGTTACATGTGGCTGGGATTCAGTCCAAAGCTTCTGCTAGTGTTTAATTGAACCATGCCTGTTCTATTCCTCTATGCTTTGCACCATGCAAGCAAGAGCACATCTTCACGGCTTAAGAAAACTCGCACTGGCTTATTTCTCAGTTACTACAGCTGGGCAGCCTCATCCTGACTGCAATAGGGTCTTTTGAATACATGGAGGGAATGAGATACAAGGTCCTTCTTGACTCACTAACCATATGCCAAAATGGCATCATTTTAAGATACATTCAGCAGGTTCCTGCTATCTCCAGAACTGAATTCAGCTGAATAAATTCTTTTTGCTAGTACTCTGTAACAGATGTTGTTTAATGCAATGGCAGGAGAGCACAGCTGTTCTACATTTGACTAAAAACTTTTTCCAGAAAGTCACAGAAAGTTTTGTACTAAGCTAAATTCCAGTCTTAATAAACAAGTTAAATAAAACCTCCTAGAAGCTCCTTCATATCTGATGCACTCTCACTTGTTTCCAAATATTTCCCTCATCACGCTCCTTTCAATGCAAAACAATAACAAAATTATGTCCTTGTTTATTAGGGCTGCCAGCACTTGGAATTGTTCAACAGTCACTGAATGCACATTAGCTATGAACTTTGAGGTAGCAGGACCTGAAAAAAGATTTTTTTTGACATATGAAAAATTCACTGCTGGGAAACATTACTGTGGCTCAGCTGTTCTGCCTGTTTGCACAGTCTTATTCTGCAGTAAACGTGAAAGATTTTAGTAGAAGAGAAGTAAATAACTGCATGTTTATGATTCAATGTCATGTGGAGAAATGGTGTGGAGATTGCTTCCATGCTTTATCTGCTCCAGGGTGGCTTATTTGTGTTTCAAAACACTGAGATATCAAGTCTTCCAATATTCTGGCCAATAATCTTTTATTTTTGCACAGAAGAATAATTGCACAACAAAGTTTTTGGCATTCACACTTCATTGATTTATCTAAACTGACTTAGAGTATTTCCTTCTTTCACATACCAAGTTGCCGCTAAGCATCTCTGTATCAGAGATGATAGACTCAATAACCTTTTCTTAACTGAATGAGATATTTCCTTGAAAAAGAAACACCTGTCTTCTAAGCTTGATACAAATTTGAATGTCCACTCAGTAGGAAATTTCAACGTTTCATTGCTTGACTTAATTTCTTATCAAATCAAGTAAGTGAAATACAGTTTTCCTTTTTGTTTGTGATGAAACATTTCAAAATAGATATGCAAAAATAACCACAGCTTGTAATGTTTTTTATTTTTAAATTGAAATGACATATCCCAATATTGACAAAGGAAAGTGTTTTGATTTGGTTTGTTGAACTATCTAGAAATACTTCTTTTCATTTTCACACTGAAATGTGCTTCTTTTGAATTGTAATTTATGTCCTGAGTATACAAGTTACTTCTCAAGAATGGAAGCATTACCATTCTACACTCTAAGGTGGCTTCCTAGACCTAGAAATTTTCCATGAAGCATTAAAGCACTTAGTTGAATAACTGCATTGTATTGTGCAGGACTTGGTCAGAGCTATGTTTCATGTGTGTGAATTAGATATATGAGCCTGGATTCTCAGGAATATTGTATGCTGCAGTTAGACTTATAATTTTAAGCTTCTCTTCTTATTTTGATCCTTTTTCTGTGCTTGTTTAGTATTTTCTTTTATGTAAATTCAAAACTGTTTCCAAAGTGTCTCCCTCCCTCCCTCCCTCCCTCCCTCTCTCTCTTCCTGTCCCTTTTCCTTTCTTTCTTCCCTCCTTCCCTCCTTCATTCCTTCCCTCCTTCTCTTTCCTCTTTCTCTTTTTCCTCTGTCCTTCCTTCACCACATGTAACTTCAGTGTTGATGGGGAATATAACCATTTGGCTGCCTTTCTTCCTAAATGCTTGGGTTGTAAAGCTCTCACTGACTCTGTTTTTCCATAATAATATATCATGCCAATTGTTTCAATATACACTGGTACCATGGCTTTTTCTGCTATGACCTGTTGTTGGGGTTTAACCCCAGCCAGCAACCAAGTACCACACAGCCACTTGGTCACCAGTGGGATTAGGGAGACAATCAGAAAGGTACAAGGTGGAAAACCCATGGGTTGAGATAAAGACAGTTTAATAGGAAGGGCAAAAGCCATGCACACATGCAAAGCAAAACAAGGAATTCATTCACCACTTCCCATGGGCAGGCAGGTGTTCAGCCATCCCCAGGACAGCAGGGCCCCATCACCTGTAGTGGTGAATGGGAAGACAAACACCATCATTCCAAAGATCCTCCATTCCTCCTTTTTCCCCACACTTTTTATACTGAGCATGATATCATATGGTCTGGAATATCTCTTTGGTCAACTGGGATCACCTGTCTGGGCCGTGTCTCCTCCCAATGTCCCATGCACCCCCACCTTCCTCACCAGCATGGACATAGGAGCAGCAGAAAAAGCTTTGCTCTGTGTAAGCCCTGCTCAGCAATAACAACTCTATTATCAACTCTGTGTTCATCAGAAATCCAAAACCCAGCCCTGTACCAGCCTCTGTCTACCCCAGCCAAAACCAGCACACCCATCCAGATATTCTTTTTGCTCAATACCCCAGCATACTTCATTACAGCTGCTCTCAGTGCTGCTGCCTGTTAACATGGAGGGGGAAGATAGAAGAAATAGCACAGAGTCTTTCCCCAGATCTTGAGACATTCTTCTACCAGTCTCTGACTCAGTTGCCCATCGCCTTGGGCCCAGATTTCATGGTACCCTCTAGTTAAGTTACTGATCTTTTACACTACATTTCTTCCTGCAATCATGATGGTTATGTATAATATGGTACTCAGAATTAATAAAATATTGCCTGTTGCCTAGACTTACAGTCACAATATTAATGGGCAAAAACTGCAATAACCATTAGATTTATTAGATTCTGCCATGCACATTTGTAATATGGAAACAAAAATTTGGAATATAAAAACCACACAGATGCAGAAAATTTTACAACATCTATTGGGGCAGTTTAGAATTACTGCTAAAATATTCCAACATGTGGAAAAAGACAGATTGTCTAATTTCAAACAACACTTATGAATAAAGTAATAAAAACTTGGTTATATGGACTGAAGGAAATCTTATCCATGGTCTCCCAAGGGCTAGTCACAACAGAAACATGATTAAATCTGGCCAGGAGCTTCTGTGTAACTGTATTAGAGAATTAAGCAAGCAAGGCCCATCATATTAAGAATTAATTCTGTGACAAAATTATGTTATTTAAAGACCATCAGCTGTGTGGCATGTCAAGGAAGCATTATTATTTTATAGCAAAACAATCCAGTGGATAGACTTCTATGCTGAAGCCCAGAGCCATAGACCTGATGGTCCAATGATTAAACCTTTTTTTACCATTAATTCTTGGGTAAGTAATGCTGCATTAGGCTATTTCCTGTTTCTTTGGTTAAAAAGAGACAGTGGATATTTTTCTTGCTTATGTCAAATATTCTAATTAGTTAGTAAATCTGCCATCTCATATGTATGCCACTGAAAGAAAGAGTATAGTGATGAGTGTTTGTAGAAGCTGCCTAGTAAACAAGCTTTAAAACACAAAGCATTATCCAGTTATTAAAGCCAAATGAGAACTTAAGCAAAAGTCAGAGCTCAATTCAGCTCTCACTGAAGAACGAAATGCTCTTTCAGACTGTTGGTTTAAAAATGAAAAGGACAATTTATCTGAGCTTTGTTTTTCTTTTTATTAAGTCAAGATCCTAAAAATATCAGGGCACTGTCACAAATAGAGCTGGGCAGTCTATTTTTAAGGAAAATTTATTTAACAAAACCTTTGTACATTGTGACTGACCCTTTAAGTTCAGTGACCACTCGGCTGCCTTTTGGCAGGATCTCAGGAAGGGAGGGAGGGCTTAGCAGACGATAGAAAATGTCTGGAGCTCCCAGAAGTACTTTTTCAGATCTAGTGATTGGTAAAAGAGAAAGAAATGAGCAGGGCTATTTTAAGACTCTACATGGGGCAATCTGAAAGCAAAAACTGAAAAATTGATGGAAAAAGCAGTGGAAAGAAAACTCTGAGGTGGAGAAATGTGTTACACAAGGAAGACGCTGGAGAAAACTTGCTAAAAGTTTGACAAGTAGGTGAAATCTGAGGAATAGAAACTATGATAGCCAATGTTTTCAATGGGTGACATGTGAAATGGGAAACTGGAATAAAAGCACAAAGGGATGGTAGGCTGCAAGAGCCTAAAAAGCATTTTCTTAGGAAGGGCTCCACAGGATCTCAGTGTGGCTTTGTGTACTTGTAATTGTGCACTGACAACAAGGGTAGTGTTCACACAGGACTGTCATGCCATGCTTTTCCAGCTGATCTGTGCCTCATAGCCAGCCTTCTGTCAGGAGGTGCCCTCAGCTTGTAGCAGCTAAGCGGGACAAGGATGCTGTTTGCAGGCTGCCTTTGGGACCGTGGCTGCTGCCTGACCGCACAGCTGGACACACACTGTGCCTGGTCCAAGGCAGAGCACGATGTGCCTTCTTAGCAGCCATCGTCACACAGCCTTTGCAGCACATCTGCTGCTGGGGCTGGGGGTCCCAGCCATGCTGGAGCTGCTCTGAAGGAGCAGGGCAGCTCCAGATGGGGGTCCCAGCAACCCCCATTGTCATCCGTGGTCTACGACCTCTCTGCAGGCTGAATGCAAACTGGGCTTCTGTGTCTGTTGTGTAATGTTAGAAATATATTTGAGTGGTCCAGGAGGGGCTCGCTGATGGCTCGCCATCACCTCAGAGACTGCTATTTGTTACTGTGTGTTTTGGAACTAGACTGGCACAGGCTCTGTGTCTGCTCCTTGGCTTGGGAATGACAAGTTGGCCGTGCTTAGATGTTGAGCGGTTCTTGCGAATATATGTGAAAAATACCTCCTTTCTGTGAACTGCCTTCTGGACAAACCCTAGCTCATCTGCTCTCAAAGATAATATATGCCATGGCATTTCACATAGATGTTTTCAGAGAAGAAATAAAAGGGTTATTTGCTTCATAAAGATGTAAAGGGAAGTATTTTTCTTAATAACTGTGAGTAGGTGATTTTCTTGAAACACAGATATTGGCAGTTTATGTCACATTTTGTACTATACTTTCAGATCAGAATAAAAAAAGCTCAGGCTCTCTCTGAGAATTTGGGACATGAAGCTTGATTAATGAGTCCTTTAAACTCAGAGATCATATTTTAAGGGAAAAAAACCAAACAAAAAATGCCAAACAAAAAAAAAGGGCACCAAAAAGAAAACAAACAAAGAAAAACAACTCTAGAAGACTGTCAGTGGGAAGTATGTGTATTTAATTTCTGTAGTACTTATTTTCTTGTACACAGAAAACTGTATTTCTTTTACTCAAAAGAGAGAAGGAGGGGAAAACCAAGGTCATCGTGAATCTTTAAAGGAAAGGCTGCTCCAGAAAAAATATTTGTTCTGAAGAATATTAGAGTTGTCATAATGCTGACACATTCTTAATAAATTTTAATGTGATGATGTTTCAGACTACAGAGAGATTGGTCTGCAGCTTATTGGGCCCTGCATTTGAATGTCCTCTGGAAAGAAGGGCAGAAGAGGTAAAAGAGCAACATAGGCCTCTGCCTACTCTCTATGTTCTATGAGCTATCTCCACTTACAGAGAAGGAGATAAGGAATGCTTGCCAGTCCTTCTCTGCTGGGAGTTTATAACCTCTGTCAGGAGAACCTAATAGGCAGCTGGGGAAACAGCTACATTTGTCAGGCATAGTCTGATATCCAGCTGTGTCTGATCAAGCATTTAGGATGCTGTGCACTGTTTTCACATCTGAAAATCTTTTCATATACTTAAATTCTCTGACTTTGTCCCTTTTTCTAATGGAAACAGACTATTCTTTGTGAGAGGTTCCCATAGATCCCTCAAAATCTGAAATCATGCTAGATTCCAAATCCTATTTCATTTAGGATCTTCTGTTCATAAAATGCACAATGTAATCTGTAATTTATGTTGTTAGGATAGCCCATTGTTCAAACAATAATAAAAAAACCCTCAGTCCAGAAAGTTCCCTAGAACAGGGAGGAAAATATTTGTAATATAAAATTTTGAGTTTTCTATCACATCAAGAGAATTGCTGTCCTGTTCCTATTCCTTCAGCATTTTCACCTTGGAAATACCTGGGTCATGTATGTCAGTTACTCAGCCAGGGCCCCATGGCCAAACATCATGAACTGGATTCTGACCTCTTTCCATCCTCTTTCCATCAGCTCCTCTCAATGAGGGGCTGACATTTGATTACAGCCTTCTCTACTGGGTAATCTTATATTACTCTTTAGCATCATGACTCCATGACCCTGCAAGCCTGGGAGTAATATTCTGGTCATGGTTTTAGAAATCTTAGTGCTTTTTTATTATCACCTTTGCCGTCTTCCAATGTCTTCACTTTCAATCTGAAAGTAACTGTCCTTGCAATCCAGTACCAGCCTCTATGACCTCCAAACTCCTTGTCTTTAACAGTGCATAAATGCAAAACATACTGAACATGTACTTTCTGTGTAAGAACATTATTTCAGATGACTGTCTGGCAAAGAAAATATTTCTGGATTGGAAAAAACAGACTAGCTTGCAAATGTTGCCAAAAGTACTGAATCTTTCTTGAGGGCAGACACTTTGGATGCTTCAGCTGGCAGAAAATCACTGAGGGATATTTTTCAAAATATAAAGTTCTGTCCGTCTAAAAAATGCTCAGTTCCTTATAAGAATGTAAAGTGTATTCACACAATACTGCAAGCCAGCTGCCTGACACTGCTAAAGTAGGAATAGTTCTTTCAAATCAAAATTGGACTTTGTATTTTAATGCCACTAATAAAATGGAATGAAGGAAACCCTTGCAATTGAGTAAGAGTTTATTTTTAGGGAACATATTAGCTGAAAATAGGATTTTCTATATATAGGAACCACATTTTTCCTCCAGTGTGTGTGTTTATGTCTGGGCAGGCTTGGATGGGACTACTGGTGACGGATGAATTATCAGCTCTGCACTCATTGCAAGCCACACTCATATTGCGCTGGAAGCGTAATGATGAGCTGCTGAAATGCTGAACCCAGAGTCTTAGACATAAACCCAGAAAAATAGATATCTGTCTGCGTTGTGGGCACCAATTCTGTAGGCATTCTCTGAATTGCTTTTGGAATGTGGCTTCTTTGTTGGGCTTTTAGAAATGTTTTTCAATGAATTATATAAAAGTCTTCCCTTCCCTTTGTTCAATATTTTTGTTCATGTATTTCCTTTCATAACACACCTCTGTGAGGAAGGTTCAAATAGTCTGGAGGATAGGAGAAGTAATATAGGCTCTTGTATTTGTGGGCAGGAACAGTAAGGATCATGTTGAGTACTGTCTGCCTGGTTCTGTCAAACTGACCTATAAATTATCATTACACAACTTCGTAACATGAACTATAAAAATAAGTATTGAGAAATGAATAGGTCAGAGAAAGAGAGTGAGTTCATTCTGTTGTGATTTCAAAACCACAATAGTTTCCCCCTTTCCTTTTCTCCCCACAGAAGCAGAAATGAAATTATGTCATTTTACCTTGGTCAGTCTGTCAGATTTTCCATAATTCATTTGTAGATTCAAGAGTTCAAGCAGTTAGAGAGTAGCTTACCCTCTTTATTCTTAACTGGTTCTGTTTTTTTCTTTTTCTAATTATTGAAAAACAGATATTTTTCTTAATTGGATTTTTGAAAATGGATTTTTTTGTAGATGCCTTTGAAAGAGCTTTCATTGAGAACTTTCTAGACAGTAGCCTAACTACATAGAATATACAGTATATACATAGTGTCAGAGCTGCTGTATTGGTATGAACTCAGTTTTAAACAGTCTGGATGGACTCACTACTCTGAAAGTGGTTTTGTTTTTGGAACTCACCCTTAACTTTCTAGCAACAAAAAGTGATAATTAATGAAAAAAAGTGTCTTGTACATTTATGGTGCTTAAAATATGAAAACAAGAAAAGATTATATATTTTATTATATAAAAGATTTAATAAATGGAAATCCAAAGATTCTGAAATGCTGAAATCCATAGGACTGTGAAATAGTGTTTTCTGGAAACCAAAACAAGTGAATTAAGTCCCTCAGACATACTCAGAGCACTGAAAATATATCATATGCAAGTCACTGTAACTTTTGAGGATGAAAAATTTGGCAACATAAAACATTCTTCTCTGATACCCAGATGCAGAGAAAGCAGGGCAGTGCAGTAATAGAGGCTGTTAAGCTTCCATGCCCATGGAATGGCATGGCTCAGGGAGCACAGCCCTTGGAGCAGCACAACTGGGTAATACTTGACCTGTGTGGATGCAGCTGTAGCGATTCTGCTTTTCAAGCCCCCTCATTTGGCAGTAGTTGAGAAATGGAAGTGCATAGGTGAAGATGGGAGATTGACAATGAGGAGATGGGAGGCTGAAGCCCTTATTTTGGAATATTTAGAGCTGCAGGAAGCAAGCTGGGATGAGCGGAAGAAGTATCACTGCCCGGAAAAGTGGTTTTGAATCAGAAGGAATCTAGACTATTAAAATCACAGTTTAAAAGCAGTCTGATTACTTTGATATTTAAGTGTTCTTTTACATTAGGTCCTGCTGTTTATTCAATGATTTATTTTCAAAAACTGGTGACTACCTGGAAGTAAAAATGTCACTACCAAAGAGAGGTCCATCCCAGTGCATGTCCAGTGCATCTCCTAGGACAGTTTAGTTATACCAAGTCACCATCTAGTCTTGAAATGCTTACTTCTTTTCTTGTGAACTGTTTTATAAAAACATATTCATGTCAGAAACTTGCTTCAGCAGAAATTCAGTATTTTCCTGCAACCACTGAGTGCCATAAAACCTGAGATAGGGAATTTTCTCTGATTTAGTCTCTATGTCCCCATGATTCCAGACTGCACAGTGTGGGCACCAGGCTTGAATAGGACTGTCTGAGCCAAATGCTCCACGTCAGGCACGCTCCTATCAGTCATGGGGATGTAACTGAGCTCCAGACTGGGATTACAAGGTGGTTCTGAGTGCAGAGACAGCTGGCTCTTCCCAGGTCAAATCAGCCTCAGCCAGCAGAGAGGCCACCAGAGTGATCAAGGAGGCTGGGGCTCAAACAAGAGATCCTGTGGCTGATGTGACAATGTCCTCAGCTGGCTGAGCTTTCACATAAATCATGGGGGGATCAGTTACCCTGGGACTGAGCTGATGCCAAGAAACTCAGGGATACTTCTTAGGCACTTTTTCTGTAGTGCACAGTCAGAGATGGGCTCCTTCAGAGTTTTCTGCAATTACAGGAATAACTCTCTGATGCTTATGCTCTGACTCATTCTTAAAAGTAGTCTATCAGTCTCTATTGACTATTTTGGGAATACACATACCCCCCAAAAAATCTCTTTGCTGAATGACTAAGGAGAAAGGTTCCTAACTGGCACTGTGAATCGTCTTGCTGTGGCCAAGCATCTTTTAGCTGTTGAAACACCTAAGGTGGATATGTCTTAAGCCAGCCTCTGATAAAATCAAGATTAAAACTAAAGAGTCCTAGTTCACAGATTTTTTTTCCCCTGTAATCATTGGAAAACACACTGTACTTTTCTACCTCTAGGTAGTTTCCATTATTTCAACTTCCTTCTGAAACTCAGACCCAAAGCTGTTTGCAGTATATGACTTCCAGATATACAAGGATATTCTGATATAAATATGGAAACAAAGAGGGTTTGTAATTTTTTTTTTAATTTATTTATTTAAATGTAAGGAGGACATTTGAAATAATTGAAGATTTGGGTTCAGTGAAAAACTGTTTTCCATAAATGATACTCAGACACCTTAAATCGTACTAGAGGGAGCACATGTGTTATTCTGGGAACTTGTGTCAAGGACTCTGTCTTCAGCTTGTCCTTTGAAGGGTCCCTTCAAAGGGGAGAGACTCTTGAATGTTTAGAAATGGAGGACACTTGAATGTTTAGAATTATTTTACACGATACAGCATCCTCTGATTTCCTTTGTCACTTTTAAAGATTTATCTCTTCCCGTTCAGACTTTCTGAGGAGACAAGTGTATGCAGTCCCTTCCTGGTCTTCACTAAATTGAGGAATGGCAGTTTGATCAGGAAATATTAACTCTCCAGAGAAGAAATAGTGGAACAATTCTTCAGAATGCTTATATTTTTAATATACTTCCTTTTCCCAAGCCTTATCTTCCTTTGACAGGGCTTGTGATTCCAGCCTAGAGAGCTTCTGGATTGTTGCCTATCATTTCCTTATGGGAGTAGTTGTTGTGAACCTCTGGCTTTATCTCTCAGATCTCCTCAGCTTTTTCCAGTGAAACACGCCAGTTCTCAACCTTAGTGAAAAGCCAGATGAAATGATCCAAGTGCCACATGTAGTAAATTGTGACCCATTTTTCCTTCATTTCAACAACCACCTACTGCTGTAATTGGTGTTAATCAACGTGGAACTGAGCATTATTTTTAAAATAAGTATATCTTCAAAATATTTCTAGTAATGTGCTATAATAAGGTCAAAATGAGAAAGGAGGGTTCCTCTATTGCTAGTCCAGAGAAAAGGATTAAAGATGCATTAGTTGTGCAGATGCTTTTGTATGCTGATACATTTACTCATTATGAAGTTTGCTCCTCTTCCAATCCTTCTGGTACGCATACTGCAAGCTTGTATCTAATTTAACCTCCCTACTAAACTTATGGTTTCCTCCTTAGATTTTAAAATTGTTTTCTATTTTTTTTGTGAATTCCAAAGGGCTTCTTGCCAGTGTACTCATATGTATCTGTCTCCTAGGAATCAGAGATGGTTTGATCTGTGAAGTCTCACTGCATACTCCTATCCCTCTGTATCTGAGAGTCTCACCTCAAATAGAAATGACCTCCAAAGGAAGAACAGTGATAGTACCTGCTCTAGCAGAGTACAACAGGTGCTATGTGTAATTAAAAAAAAAAAAACAACCAAAAAAACTTTAGAGTTTTAGCCTAATATTTTGGAAAACAGGGTTGATTCCTGCGCATATTTTCCAACGACACTGTGTAATTCCTGCTTGAGCAAACAGGACATTAGACAAGGCCATATTTGACTAACTAGAAAGAAAATGATCAATTATGTGAAAGAAATCCTAGATAGGATGTAAACTAGGAAGGAATACCTAGGGGACATGAACTTAATAAATAAATATCTAAGTAACAGTAAATATCCAAACAACATTTTAGTAAAAGATACTTCAGATACCATTTTATGACACATATCCTCACTTAACCTTTTGGTGCTTTGAGGTAGGCTATTCCAATGGAGCTCCAGAATGTGAAAATTGAATGCTTTTACACTTTCAATTTGCTAAGATTTCTACCATAAATGCAGAACTTTAGATGCTGAAAACCACCTAAAGAACATTAACACTTTTGAAAATGTACCAAAAATTTCCAAGGGGAAAAATCATAACTCTGAGAAAAAATTAAGCTCAGAAATCTTGAGCTTACTGCCAAATAAAAAACATTGACTTCTTCAGTAGTGGTAAATACTTTATCTAAAACTGACTTCAAAATACATGTTTGCTCTTGAGAGGACTTGTAAAAATGCTTTTATTTTGTTTTAGCAATATGTCTTCTGTTCTTGATTTTTGTCACTTAAGTTTTTAAAAAGTGTTGGAAAAAGTATATAAGCTTGAAAAATTATCTGGGTAATCAATTGATACTAATTTACATTTAATAACATCCTGTTCCTGGAAGCACATTTCCTGTAATAAAAGGGCACCTCTCTTTGGGTTTATAGGCACCAATTTGATACAACCTTCCTCTGGTACAAATAGATACTACAGAAAATGCACATTCTCAGGCCTGTTTGTATGCAATTCAGTTTGGAACAGTCATCTCCATTAATTTTGGTTTGGGTTTTTAGTCATTACAGTAGGTAGAATAATTTCTAAATCAAGATTCCATATATCACTTTTCACCATAAAAGCTTTCTTTTAAAGCTTGCTCTTATAGCTTCTTCTATTAAGAAAGGTAATTTTGGACTCAAATTGCAAATATGTCTGATCTTTTCCTTTTGTATAGATCCTCTCTTGCTCCATCTTTCCATCCTTCTTATTAATAAGACAAAATAACAACTTAACAGTGAGCTTCCATATCTCTCATCATTGGATTCATCAGCTAAAATGTAAGAGATGCCTGGGAAAAAAATAATAAGTCTTTCCTCTGTTAATTAAGGATGCACTTTCTATAATTAATACAAATTATCATTTAATTTAAACAACTTTTAGAAAAGGAAACAAGGAAAATTTCTTTGCCATGAATATCAGAGTTCTGCCAATGCACTTAAGGAGGTCAAATGACCTGACAACATGCCTGAACCCTCATATGGTAAAATAATAAAAAGGAGAAAGAATTCCTGTATAGCGTTCCAATTTAACTGTGCTGAGAGATTTCTCAAAGAGAAATATGGTATGAGGGAGGAAGTAAAAATGTAAGAAGACAACAATTACATTAAATTATTTTATTTGTGTCTTCCAAAATGAACAGCTGTAATGTGTTACTGCATATTTTCCTCTGTTGTAGTCTTTCTTGACATAGATAAGTTTCTGACTAATTGAAGGCTAATTAAAAAGATTTTCTGTGGTCTGTTTTTCCTTGCTACAATTTCTTATGGATGTGGATATTCTGTGAAGTGATGACACATTATAAAACCCATTGATTTAAATAAAAAAAGGCATCCCCATTTTGTTCTGAAAATATCTTGCAGAAGGATATCATTAGCATTTTTCAGACCTTCACAACAGGCCTCATCTGGTGAAGTCAGTGCAAGTCTTTCCACTGACATCAATGGGCAGTGGATCAGGGCTCATTTATGTCCTACTTCTAACTGTGTTTTCTCCATTCTTTTATTCTACAGTGCTTTCATGCTGAGATTTGTTGAAGTTGATACAGGTAATTCTTGCATTTCTTTGTAATTCTACACAAGTGATAAATACTGCGCTTATATGTATCTTTTAATCCAGTGAGTTTTTCCAGTTATTTAACAAACCCATAGAAAGAACAAACAAAAGGACCTGTATTTGTAATGAGAGGCTATAGATCAACAGGATAACTGTGTAGGAATAGTTCTGGCTAAAGACCACCAAATCCCAGAATCATCTAATATAAAAGCTGCCATAGGACTTCAAGGTTTCACTTCTGCACACTTTTGTGTGCAGAGAGCTACTGCTGTGCTTTCAGGGCATACCCCATCCACCACATTGGACTTAATATTAACCCTAATAGGCACTGTTTTATTTGACTTTTGCCAAACTTCATAAAACAGTGGTTTTCCTACAGATTTTCAATACATAGTAAAGCACACTTACCTCAGTGTGAGAGCTCTGCCCTTTTGATAAACACTATGGTCTGTAGCTGGCTAAAGCTACTCATCCTAATTATCTATTCTGGTGTAATTTTTGATTTAATGAAGGAAGAGCCTGCTGGCTGCCAGTTTCTGCAGTGGAGGATGGTCATGTTTTTCCTTTGGAGGGTAACTGTGGAGGAGAGGGAAAGTATGAAGAGCTAAAGCAAGATACAAGAGAGCTGTGGCATCTGGGGCAGATTAGCCTAACACCTCTCTCAGTTTTGCAAAAATCTTGATAATTCAGTTATCAGAAGAGCCTCAGGAATGACAGAAGGAGGAACTGAGACAGACTTGCTGCTTCTGTCACAACAGTGATGGGAGAGTGGTAAATGAAGGTCAATATGGGTCTTCCAGTCTTCCTGTAAAAAACAGCATCTTTTTGCACACTTAATTGTTCCTGTGCATCACATTTTGATTGCTTCTAAAAAAAGAACAAAATACCTACCCCCATCAATTCCCCATCAGAATAAAGTAATGAAATGCCCAGCTGCAGATACAGCAAAATTCATTCCAGTTCTGCTCAGTTATTGTCTGTCTCATCTTTAGCAGATGGCTGGACGATGATGTCTGCAGTAATAAAAATATTAAAAACAAAAACTGCCAGCTGAATTGGAAAACTGACTAATTTCTATTTTTACAATTTGGTACATGAAGCCATTACTTCTCAGGCCAGTAATGGCCATATTCAACAACAGCCATGTGAGAACATTTAGTGGACAGAAGATGCAGTACTGGATTTCTCCATCCCTTGACTTCTGGGAAGAAACAGCACCTCACATATAAAATATATATATGTGTGTATATATATATATACACACACTGCTTCCATATGTTATGAAGAAGTGTCAGCTGTAACATACTGGTGGCAGTGAGACAGATTGTCCCCTGGTGAGACAGAATATCTCTGAGGTTTGCTTCAGAACTGTTACACAAAGCCGCATAAATTGTGTGACCAGTACTGCACATCCCCTCATGCTCACAGTGAGGGAGATGTCTTTTGAGCAGTCAGTAGCATAGAGATGCTTTTGAAAGACTATGGCCTTCATTTGTATTCCAGGTTCTCCCCTTGCTCCCTAGTAAGTACTGGCATTTTAAGCTGTGGGAATATAATAATATCATATCTTATAAAATAATAATATTATATATTTAATTAATAAATTTATATTATAAAATATATATTTATAATATATAATATAATTAATAACATTATATGATGTAAAGCAAAATTGCTCAGGTAGAATTTTTTTCTCATAGAGGTTCTATGTTCTGAATTATGCAAAAACAGAGGCTAAACTAGTCATGTAGTGAGAGGTGACAGAAAGTGATGAGAAAATTATGCTTCAGAATATTTGTTGGATAATAGTCTTAATTATCTTTTTACTGGGTAGATCTCTAAATGACAGAAGATCATATGGCACTAATTCATGCACTCATGTGAGCAGTATTTCACTCCTGGAGAGTGAGGTTTTATCACTTTATCACTGAGATGCATTGTCACATTGGGAACTTCCCAAAACCTAGGCTTTTGAAAGGAGGGGTGATTTTCAGAGCTCTGGCTTAATAGCCCATTGTTTGAAATACAGTAGAGTATTCTGATTTTCAGGAATTACCTTCTTGAACTCAGACTCCATAGAGGTATCTTGATTATCTGAGATAATCCTGTGTTCAGTATTTTGACATTTAAAGCATCCAAACCATTTAGCAGTTGTTACATATGTTCCAGCAGTAAGTCTCAGTTAAATGTCTGTCCTAAGATTATATTGAGATTTGGGTGTTTGCTTTTTTAACTAGAGAAATTCACTGGCCTACAAAAACAACAGTTTTATTTTCTTTGTGGAAAGCACATAAAGCATCCTACATCTAGCATCTCAGATCTTATTTTTAATTAACATAACATACATTATTAAAGAGAACAACCTCTTCATTTGTTTCATCTTTCAATTTCAAATTGTATTTAACAAGGGGGTAGGAAGAAATGTGAAATATTGTTCTTTTGTATTGTGTTTGGCTCTTAAAATTTGTTGTGCATTAATTAATGCTAGGTTATTTCAACTTCTATGGCCAGTATATTAATTAGTATATTGTTTGGATGACAGAAGATGCAAAAATCAATTTTTACATATTTTATTACTTACATTTGGGGGAAAAACAAAAACCCTTTCCTGAATGTTTTGGATAAAACAGAAATTTTATTTGTTCTTTTTTTAGCTAAGACTGTGCACACCTTATTTATTGGTTTATATTCAGACCTACCTACTGAATAAGATTTGCTCACCCCTTGCCATCCACTGTAACCTGACAACATATCAAGGTTTAGGAAATGCATTCTCCAATTCAGTGTTCCCACTGAAACTACTCACAGCTCACTCACTTCCCTCTTCTCCTCCCCCTGCCAGAGACTGGAGAGGAGACCTGGAGGCACAAAAAGTAAAGAGCACAGGTTGAGATAAAAATAATTTACTGGAAATGACAATGAGATAAGAAAAAGAACAGTAACAACAATACCAATGACAGCAGACCCCAACATCCTGACTCAGAAGCAAGCCCTTCCTTATTCCTGGAAAATGATGTGGGGTGGTACAGAATAACCTCAGGGTCCTGGCCATACCTTTCCTGGCTACTGTAAAAAAAAAACCTGTCCTGGCCAGAACTAGGTCACAACTATAGTGACAGGTTTACCTTTCAGTGGAAGAAAGGGATGGACAAAAGCTTTGAAAACCAGAGTGTTCCAGTAATTCTTTTTCTTATTCATCCATTTGAAAAACAAATGCTGAATACTACTGGCCAGGTTTATAACAACATGAGAGAAAAATGTGTCTGTGCAAAGGTGTTTCAGAACTGCCAATGCAAAGACTGAGAGAAGAGAAATTACTCTTAATCTTGGTTTTCTGTGTTCCAGGTGATGCCATTTCATAACCTCTAAGAGACTATAAAATACCTTTCTGTGCGCGGGGTTTTTGGTTTTTTTTCTATTAAGGATTATGTTTTAATCTGAAATTCCTTTAGAAATAAAAAATATACTTGGAATTATCCTTTATCAACAGAATAATGAACTTGTAAAATAGGGTACTGCCAGCTTCCTGCACTTTGTCACTAAAGGTTTTGCTGAGCTAACATGAAATCCACACATTTAACAGCCGCTAATTTCTCCAGTCTCCTGTTTATCTCACTTAAGCTTTACACAATAGGGTGGCAGGACAACACCTTAGTGATGTATTCAGGCAGGCTTGCTTTAGATTTGCCCTCGTTAGGTTTCATTCATGGTCTATACTTCCTGTATTTGGAGAAGTGATGACCAATCTGTCACCATCCACTTTTATTTATTTTTCTACTCATGATTTTATAAATCTTTGTCATATTTTTGCCCAGCTGAGTCCTTTCCAGGCACAAGAGCCCCAGGTACTCGATGGCTCCATGTATGCAGCTGCTACACATCCTGTTGGTGCTGCTGCCCCTCTCCACCCCTCTCCCACTGCACTGGATCCATTTTTGGAGACAAGGGACTCCCTGTGCATAGGATTCATGATGCAGCATGGGTCTACACTGGACAAAGCTCTGTTCTTTTCTTTCTCTGTAATTTTTCCTTACCTAATAATTCCTATATTTTTTATTTGCTACTTCAACTGCTACTGATCAGTAAGCTGATGTTTTCCTAGCTCTTACACCAGTTATAGCTTCCAGACTTTTCCTGTGGTGATGATGGTCATCTCAGAACATTCTGACTTGGAGTTTTTTCTCCTCATTTGTGAAGAACCACTTACTCCTGGCTATTTTTGAATCTGCCACATGCTAGTTTCATTTGATATTCTCAATTTCTCATATTGGAGAAATCTGAATAATGAGTAGACCTCAAAAAATATGTTCAATGTATTAAATGATCCTTTTATTCTATTATCCTGTTTAATAAACAAGTCAGGCTACTGCATTCCACAATGATCTGATGGTCAAACTGTGAGTAATTTTTAAGAAAAATTTTAGGATACTTTAAAAATAGTCAGTTTAATGACATTTTTATGTAACTCATAAAAGTGGCAGGAAATAATATTGGAAGGATTTCTCTTCATATTTCTTAATAGAATCCCTCAAAGAAGTATAGGACAGAGTTCATGGTGATATGTTATCCTATATTAACAGCTCTGAGGCAAGAAAATTTGCTTGTGAGCTTTGAAGGACACAATGGGACACTATGAGAGACACTACTGAGAAAGAGCATTCTCAAAAACACAACTGAGCCTGGCACAGAGTCACTCTAAACATCTGTTTGGACAAACATTCACATCTCTAGCTTGCAAAATCAATAGAAAGATTTTATTCATTATTTTGCCTTCATTTTAATTTTGTGAAGCTGAAATATTAGAAAATAGTCACGTAAGCTTCTCTTTTGCATGCTTCTACTGCAACCTAAAAGCCCACTATATTTTGTAAAATGAATCTTAATCCTTGATACCACATTTTCATTTTTAATTTCTTATGTATACTTCCATCATTAATTGTAACATATTGTATTCATTAGCTATAGTCATTTCCCACAAAAGAAAATAACTAAACTGACAAACCCTATTGCATTGAAGGATGGAGTTTGCAATACATGTTTGCAAAAACTCACACATAATGCACAGCCTCTTTCCTCCTGACATCAAGCAGCAAGACCTACTGGACTGGCGCATGCTTCCTGTACTACCTCTGAGGGGAGCCATTATCCAGCAGTTGTGGTCAATGCCAGGACACCATATATCTGCAATCCTTGCAGGACTACATAGGCCTGAATGTTCTCCTTTTTAACTGATGTGAATCAAAAATAGGCTGCAGCCACATAGCCTTCACAGCATGTTGGGATAGAACAGATATAAAATACAACCAAAAACTTTTGTAGTCCGATCTGTTGTTTTCAGTACGGTACAAAAATGAGAAAAAAGGCAAACGAACTGTGTAGAAAAAATAACTTTCAGTTTTTCTTCATTTCAGTATCTGGTTGTGTGTGATTTGGTAAGGCTCATTCAGGATAAAAGATATCCTTAGCTACTCCAAACTTTGAGCAAATATAACTAAATAGATACAGAACATTAATCTTCAACGCTTATTTTAATGGCACTCCACACATTTATCTGAAGTTGAAAGCATATTCTGAAGTTTGAAATTTCATTTTCAATTGAAACCCTGAATGACAAGCATAATTTTCTAGCCTAAACTTTCATTTGGAAAGGTGGAGGGGAGATGTAGAAGAAGGCAGAGGAAGAGGGATGAAATAATTCAACTAACAAATGGGTAAGTGGTATATAATCTTTATTGCTAGATTATTACTAGTGTTCACAAAGAAAATATCCCATGTCTTCACACACTTAGCATTATTTTTTAGACTAGTGGAGTTTGTTTTGTAAGTATTTTTAAGTGCTGAATTGTCATGAGGTACTTTTAGAAATATAACTTGTTTACTGAGGAGGCCAACAACAAAACTACTGAGAAAATTTCCTTCTTAATTACAGTCCTCTAAAAAATACTTTCTGAAAAACTCTGCCAGGAATAGGCAGATAATATAGTTAAAGATGGGATTGTATGTGAGAGATTAGTGAAAGCTTTTCCTTTACTTTGAACTATTCCCTTTACCATTGAAACTGTTTCATGGGATATTTACTTTAAATGCAGACTAAATGTGTTCCACTGGTTGCAGGGAAGGCTATAGTGATAGACATAAAAAAACCTTTCCTTAAAAGTGGAAAACTTGATATAATTTAAATACGACAGTGCTTTTCATTCTATTTTCTTCTTAACCTCTGTATTTGTTAATATATTTTGTTTTACACTTGCTAAAAGGCAAATAAATGAAAAGTCAACTTTGAAGAAACTTTAGGGTACATGTTTTTCAAATTACTCTAAGAGAAGTCATAGTAATTCTTTCATCTTCACTGTGTAGGTCCTGTTGACTCTTAGTCAGGCTTAACAAGAGTGTGACAATGCCAAGAGGGGCTTGCTGAGATTCACAGGATAAGGACAGAAACCTTTACAGAGTAGTTGGTGTAGTTAGTAGTTATTTTCTTTTTTTGCTCAGAGACTTTTTTTTAATGAGGGATTGTCAGGATAGCAGAGGTAATGATGTCATTTCACATCCCCAGTCTCATTTCAAATGTGCACATCAGAACTGGAGCAGACTAGGGGTTGTATGTCTTTCCTTCTATTTAGAGACTCTTAACAATGTTGCAAATTGTGGGGTTTTGCAAGGAACGGATGCACTTATGTTTTGGAATTTGGACTCAGACCACTACTAGATCATTTCACACAGACTTCCAAAAAGCTAGAAACCCCAAAACCCAATCATATGATAACTTCTGGCTGAACTCCTGGCCAACTTGAACTAATGTCAAATATTGCTTTAGCTAAACTAAATCTCACTTGGTCCTGGCTTTCAAATAAAACAGTTGTTATTTTTGTTTTGTTTTGTTTCCCTGTTAAATGAACAAATCTGCTTGGGATGTCCTTAAACGTCCGTGCACTGATTCACCCCAAAGTAATAGTAGATGACTAAGACAAATGATCTGAGTTACTGATTTCATGGCTGGAAAGAGTGAGTAAGAGGTGCACTCTGTCCCTTGGCTGTCATACACTGCTTTACCATATCTCCATTAACACCCCAGTGAATGTGTTGATTACTGCTCTGGATTCTGTATTTAATGGATTGTATGAAACTCTCATTGGAAAAAAAAATTATGAGTTTGGCTTATCTGTTTTCATCTTGGCACAATAATGCATTTTTCCTAATCAGCTGATTTGAAGTGAAATGAGGGGACAAGTTTCATTTGAAGTGCACTGAAGCACCTCCTGCCTACAACTATACAGCTCTTTGCTGACAGCTCCTGCACTCAAAATTTGGGCAAGGTTTGCATGGCCCAATACCAAAATAAAATATTAGAGTAGGGTTTTTTTGAGTGCTTGAAAGGCATGGCAATGACCTAAGACTAGCATTTTGTCCAAACCTAAAGATCTGTTCCAGTATATTCCAGTCAATCCTTACCTTGGGACTTAGGACTAAAGGCAGGGATTCAAAGTTTGCTTTATTTATGAACATTGTGTGGGAGACCTGCAGAGTTTAGAGCAGAATAATTTTCAAGTCTATAGGGATAAACACACCATGTGCTTCTGGAAGAATCCTGATGGTTTTCTCAGATAAGTGTTTCTATACTCACAAATTTGTGAGTTTCTTCAAAGCCACCTTGCCATGAGACATAACAGGGGGAGAAGCTGAATATCAAAAGACCAAAAAATGTAGCTTGTAGTAAAATAAATATAGGTCAGCATTAAATTCAAGCCACAACATATCAGCATTTACCAAATTTGAAGAGGAAGACACTGTGCTTCAGATTGCAAAGAATTTTTGGATCAATAATGAAGATTTTACTGTAATTCCAAGTCACATGCCTGTAAATTGCCTAACAAAGGTCTTATTATTCCCCTTCTGTTTTTCTTTCTTCATGGCATGAAAATTGAGGTTGAGATGCTTTATTACTTCTTAAATGTTGAGATAGAATAACAGAATGATTTGGCCTCCAATTCAGACAGACAGGTGGTATAGATTTATTTGGTTACTATTGAAGAGTGCTTCCAGCAGCTGCTGAAATGGAAAGCAAACACATGAATTGTGAGATGGAGGAACAGCTTAGGCCACGAATTGTAAACACAAAATTTTTATTTCTTCTCCTTTTGAATTCAAAGATCATTCTTGCCAATTTTTCAGAAATGTTATACATATGCATGAAACTTATGTATCTGCTGATTTAGGTCATAAATTGCAAACACCCAACACATGAAACAAAAGGAGGCAGTAATTTCTTTTAGTGTTGTCTAAAAATGTACAATAGTACTATTTTTAAGAGAGAAAATGGGTAGGGTCAAAATCTATAACCAGCTAAACAAGCTGAGCTAGCCAAATATTTCCCATGAAACTGAGCTTCACCTACTGGAACATTTATTATCTCAAGACAGGTAAACAAAGACATCACTATTAAACTAACTCACTAAAAGTGTTACAGTTTCATAGGTATTGTTTCCTCCTCCCTCTCATTCATTCTGTGTATTGTCATTCTCTTCTACCTGGTCATTAAAAACAAAAGACAGGAAATGAAAAGAGTAGAAAAAAAAAAAGGGGGTCAAAGGAAGAAAGGTAAGAAGAAGAAAATGCAATAATTTAAAAATCAAAGCCTGAAAAGTATTTGATTAAAAAAATGTAGAGTAAACATTAAGTTTTTTACTTTTTTCTTGAAACATACTTGCCATTTTTCACCCAGTCCTTCTGCCAACTTTCTGACTGTGTAGTACAAACAGCTTTTCACCTACTCCTACAATGGGGCATTCAGAAAAAGATGCATGTGCTAGTGGCACCTGCACAGCCAGTCATTTATGGCAGTCAAGGAGCAAGTGAACATGCCAATCAGATAATATACGCAGGTTGGATAGCTATATATCTATCTGCCTGTGTGTGGTACCATAGCTAAAGTCAGGGCAGCAGGGTGACTTGGAGGCTGATGTGTTCTTCAGGGTACATCCATTTTCTCCATAGCAGGAAATTGGTTTTGCAATGGTAATGTGTAATTGACACTGACAGTATACTATAAAATAAATTGCTAACTTTCTTAGATTTAGTTTCAGATTGAAAAGAAAAATTAATCTGAAGCAGTAGGCTTCTCAACATCATATCTCTTCAATTATTTTTCTTGCAATATAAATATATGCAAATATATTAAAATATATAGTTATCTCTTTGCATTAAATGGATTATGTATGTGTATATATGTATATATCTATATCTATATCTATATGTGTGTGTGGTGAGTATATTTCTTAAATGCAAGCAGATGACTACAATGAGACTTTTAATCTCTGAAACTGAAAATATTAAGGCCTAGGGGATAGTGACTAGACATTCTATTAGAGCTGTGAAATAACTCTTCTAGTGTTTCTAATGAAGACCATCTGCAAACAGCTTTTTTTTTTTTTTGTTCCAAAAAAGCATTCAAATTGTTTTTAATCCAGCTGAACTTTTCAGGGATTAGCTATTATGTTTTCATTACTCCTTTCACTGACAAATAACTTTCAGGAGCAATTCCATCATCAAACCAGTTCACCAAGCAGAATATTTTGTTTCATAAATGGGAAAAACAAAATCAAAGAAAAAGCCCAAACACCAAAACTTCCAAAGAAATCACAAAACCAAAAAATCAAAGGCAGTCTTCAACCTTTCTATAAATTGATCTTAAAATTGTCTTATTTTATGGAGTGTGCAGTTCAAACTAATAATAATAATTTTCACAGGGTAGGATATACAGAATATTCTGGATATTTTACCACATTTTTTTAACACTAAGCTGAAAAAGTTGTGAGAGTCAAAACGATATTTGTGGTGTTTCTGATTGATTCATTATTGTCTTTTAGGAATTTACCTAATTGTTTTAATTTTCTGCCAGGGAAATGTAAGCAAAATTAGCAAATAAGTGTATGATACATATGAAAAAAAAGAACAGAAAATCTGTAGGCATTTCCATTCTGACCTTAAGGAAATTTAGCTTACACTTTGACTAAAGGATTTTCTGGATTCTCCATAACTGTGTTCTTTACAGAAGATTATATCCTTTTATTGATTCACAGGAAGCAGAGGAAAGGTGCCATTGCAGTAGAATGCATATGAAAGGGAAGATAACCAACTGATGGCACATTTCTTTTTTTGCCATGCAACTAACCTCCCATGTTCTCAGTTCTGTGTCACTGTTAGAGGAAATATAGAAATATATACCCAGAGGTACAATGCTCCTTCTCTGTGCCCATTTTCAGGCAGGAAGTCTGATCAAATGGTGATTATAGACTCTTTTGGATTAAGATTCAGAAATTTTAACTGCTAGACCTAGAGTATTATTTCTAGTCCTCCAGTAGGTTTATAATTATTTCAGCATTGAAAAAAAACCAACAAAAAACAAAAACAAACAAACAAAACCAAACCAAAACAAAAAACCAAAAAAACCCACAAAAAACCAAACAAAACCCATTAAAAAAACCCCAACAAACTCAAGAAAAAGAAAACTATATAAAACAACTCCCTGTCCCCAGCCTTAGCATTTCTATATGCAGGGAAAAGTTGTCATCTAATGGAAAGTTCAGTACTTCACTGAAGTCAAAATGAAGTTACGATGATGTATTTGAGATAATGGACTTCTCCCAGATTAGACATCAAAATCAGTATTTCTTTTACACATTACTGCAATCCTCTGGTGGGGTGTTTCTGATAATTATCCCAGTAAGATCCATAGATAATTGAGAAACAGCCTGTTTTAATTTACCTTTCAGATCCATAAACTGCACCACCATATCATATCAAAGAAATGCTCAACAGTCCTGGGATATTTGTCAACAGAAACCAAACCCCGCTTTTCCACAACAGCTGAGCTATGTGTGTCCAAACTGCTTCCCCTGGTTTTGTTAGCCATTTCCTGGCCTGGGAAAGAGACATATCTGTGGGGTTTGGGGGGGGTTATTTGCCATGGGGCTTCCCTACAACATTACAGTATTGTGGATAGGTAGCACAGGGAGAGGGAGGAGCCATGGGGCCGTGGAGCACTGGGAACCTAGCAGGGATGGGCTCTAGCACAGCAGTAACTGGTGGCAGCTGGTCCAGGCCCACTGCTGTATTTCACTGTGCTGTGCACTGACTGGTCCATGGTGGCTGTGTAGAATTACTGCTGACAAAATAGCATTGGGTGAAGGTGTGTGGTGCCAGCCATCAATTCAACAGGGTGCTTGGTGCCTGCTGTTCTGGGTTTTGTATGTGACTGTTTGCTAGGCAGATTAGGTCATCTGACAGCCTAGAACTTGGTATTCCATTGGCAGTGGTGGAGCAGAGTCTTCTTTAAGGGAGAGAAAAAAAACTTCACTGCTTTTTCAGTGAAAAGCAGGAAGTGAGGAGGAATGTATCACTTCTTTAACACAGAGAGCAGGCCTGCTGCTGCTCTGGAGCTTTCCACTCTTTTTATAGGTTACAGGAAGCTCCAGTTCCTTCGGGGCTCTACCCAGACTCAGGACTAGTGTGGGAGCTTGTGCTATAGCAGGAAGGATACAGGTTGTGCCCACCATAGATGAGGTGTGCATGTGCCAAGGCATTTTTGAACATTTTTGAGAGCGTGGAAAATTATTGCACACAGTGGTTCAGACTATCTCTTGTCTTATTGGATATACACTGGCAGACCAGGAAAATTCCTGGGGATCATCCACACTAGTGAGCATACAGAAAAAGAGGTTTCCTCCCTGGGATTTCAGCTAGGGCACGATACTGTGTGCAGAAAGAACCGGACACTATGTGCATTGTCAGAGAATTTGGCCTCAGGGGAACGAACAGGGATGCTGTGACAGGATACTGCAGACACAATGACTTATATTTCCAATCAGGATTAATAATTGTTCAGGCCATCAAACATAAATAGGTGGTGTTTAGACAAATGAATTTTATATCAAGCTTTTGGTCATATGCATTCACGCGCTGCCACATCAATTGAAAGCAGGATGAGAGCCATCAAAGCAGCAATAGGTTATGGGCAATCTGACCTGATGGGTCCTGGGAAAAGTGTAGGTTTCAGTGCTGAGTACACAAATCAGCTATGCTAAGCCTGCATGGGAAAAGGACAGCCAGAATATGTTGCTCATCAGTATGGCATGAGACTAGTCAGTCTGAAGTTCATGCACGCACACAGTGGGCACACGCATACTCCTCTGGGTTTGGGGGTTGGTTTGTTTACTGATGTTCTTACAGCTGTGTTAGCAACACCATGCCTCCAAGTGTCTGAATCTGTTACTGATACTGAAACAATGATAACCAGGTACAGAACTCTGTTTATCTGGTAGAGATGGATGCCATAGGGACAGAAATCACAGATCTACAATCCATCAAATAAGGCAGAGGAGAATTCACTGGTTCTGACAGCTCTCCTCCCTGGCAAGCTGACTACTTGGTCCAGAGGTCTGATGCTTATTTTCCTTTTCCTGCTTCTGAGTCATATAGATTCTTTCCCACCATGATTAGGTGGGAAGCACACTGCCTGGGCTGACATGACACTTGTGTAGGTGGCACCTCTTCATGTTGTTCATGCTCATATTGGCTTTGGAAGAACATTTGGCAAAAGCCATCAATTATGTGCTCTAATAGAGAGAATTTGGTGTGAAATGTAGTTATGAGATAAACTAAAATATATTCAGCAAATGAAAGAAGTCTCCATTGCAGCAGCATAACTCACAAGTACAAAGCTACCTATGCCTGTGAAGTCATTGGCGTTGAAGTACAACAAAAATTGAATGTGAAAATTTGGCTCGTGCATATATATCTCATCTCCAACTTTTAGACTTCCATGGAATTAAACTCTAAAACATTTCAGTACTTCTGTTAAGGAGCAAAACTTAGAATTTAAATTAGTCACAGTTCTAAATCCATTAGAGATTATGTTGATGAGATTTTTCAAACTCCTGATTTTTAGAGTAAGAAAACTATGAGCAGCATGAAAAGTGGATTTTACCCTCTATTTGCTATCTTATTTAGTAAAAAAGCTTGCCAGAGCTCAGACAGACTGCCAAGATTGCAAAGGCTAAGCAATTCAGAAATGTGGGCGTACCACCTGTGCCTCTTCAGTCCATGCAGGGCATTGGCATCTCATTTGGAGGCAAAACAAGAGGAAACCATTTCTGACTCACTGAGACAGGTGGAGGAACAAAGCAGTGGCTTTGGCTTAATCATGGAATTGACTAGAGGAAAATTTTTATTGCCAAAGGACACACTCTATTTGTGATCAGCTCCACTGTTCTTGGCTAAAAAAAAAAAGAATATTTCTCCTTGATGTTCCCTTGACTTATCAGTACATGAGTGAAGCCTACTTCTGGTGTTGGCTTAGTTAAGAGAGCCATCTTTCTAGGCCTGATCCAAATGCTGCTGCAGTCAATCAGATAGGAAAAAGAGTTAGTAACCACACCAAAATACACAGCGTTTGTTATAGACCTGAGTTATGATTCAGACTAGTGGCTAAGAAAAGGATCCCTACATTTCCCTTTGCTTTTTAATTATTAATTTGTATGAGAAACATTAAAAATATCCTTGTTTCAACCTCTTGAATTAGAAAGGTTTTGTTTCCTTCAAGACAGAATTTTTTACAAAAATAAAATATTTAAAATATTAGCAAATTTAGATACAAAATTAATAAAGAAAGATAAGCATGGAAATAAGATATAATGAAATTACTGAAATGAAATGCTCCATCTGCACTCAGCCCACACATTTTTTGGATTTTCAGTTTCTGGAAATTATTGAGATTTTTGACTTTCATCCTTACCCAAGAGGAAAAAATGCAAGCAGCTCAGAACTATCTGCAGTAAGAGAAGGGAGTTTCCTATCCTGTTTCAGTTCCATTTGGTTGCCCACTGTTGTGAAGTTATTTGCAATGGGTGACTTATTCCTGTAATTTATAAAGTCCTTCTAATAGAAGAGATGAGATGAGGCAATGGAAGTTGGTAAGGACTTCCTGAGTATGAAGACCAAAGCAGCTCATAACTTGTGTTCCCCCCTTCCCTTCTCTCATCTATTCCTTCCCTAAACTGACATTATTCCTTATACTCTTACTGGGCAGAGACAAGGTAAGTACCTCCTAATACGTAAGCCTCTGCCACACTCAGAGACCTTAATGAAGGTTAAACTTCCTGCAGACTAGGTTTCAAAACATAACTGTATTTTTGAATGCAATTAAAAGTCTTAATAGGTTTCCCAAAGTCAATCCAGAATAAAGAACATTCCTCTTTGGCAACTTGCAAATAATGGAGAAAATTCTAACCACAATGTCTCTGAAGCTATCCCTAGAGTCAAACTGGAATTTTTATTGCTGCACTGCCTTTTTAGTCATGCCACTTTTTAGCACTGTTAGTTTTAGAACTGAAGGATAAATCTATGAGCAAGAGTTTCTGATGCCTTTAGAAGCAGCTTATTCAGCCTGCGTTGTTTATGAACTACAGGTCATTCCATTTCTTTCAAACCTCTGCATTGCTAAGGTTTCCAGGAAGTTGTCAGTCCTATGGCACATATTAACAAGTAATGTTATACACAGCACTAAGGATGGCTATCATTCCATGCTGGTGGAACTTATCCATGTTCATGTGTGTTGGGTTGACCTTGGCTGGACACCAGTTGCCTACCAATTCACTCTATCACTCCCCTCCTCAACAGGCCAGGGAAGGGGAGAAAATAAGATGGAAAAACCTCATAGATCAAGAAAAATGCAGTTTAATAAAGCAAAAGAAAAAGTTGCCCATGCACAAGCAAGGAGGAAAGTCAAAATATTTTGTTGTGTACTTTCCACCAGCAATAGCCAGTCATTTCCGAGGAAGTAGTGGTTACAATGGAAGACAAATATTGTACATAATGAATGGCCATGCTTCCTCCTTTCTTTTATATCCAAGCAGATTTAATCTAGTGTGGAATATCCCTTTGGTCAGTATGGGTCAGCTGTCCTGCTTATCCACTTCCAGCCTACTTGCCCAAACCTTGCCTACTAGTGTGGGTGCAGAGTGTTAGAGAGAGAGAGTGTTGATGCTGTGCCAGTTGTGGGCATCCTTGGAACCAGCACAGCACCTTATTATTTCTTTGCCATATAACTGCTGAGACCAGTTATAACCACTTATATGTATATAGCAGCATTTCGACTGCTACACTTTAAATTTGGACTATTCTGTGTTATTGAATACACAAAACTGTGATTAGGCATTTGTAAGACTTTCCAGACTCACAGTTGTAGCATGATGTCTCCTTAAAGTCTATGTGCTTATGAGCTGAAAAACATTTAAACTGTAGCTATCTCTTCTGAAGAACAGATATAGAAATATTATGGGAAAAAATTTCTTTGGTTGGTTAGAACCATTAAATCTGCAGTCACTCTCATTTCTGGCTAGGAATAGGAGTAACAACAACAACCCTCTCTTTCCTGGCCCTCATAAATCTGATCCCTATCTCCTGCAAGTGAACAGGTTATAAATAAAAGGGGCATAAATTTATGAGTTCTCTATACAGAATGTTTTGCTCCCATATGAGAATCAGTAATAGCCATCAAAGCACAAATAACATGATTTCACCCTTATGCTAAGCAATGCCCTTTCAGGTTATCAGATGCTAAACATGGTAGTTAAGATCTATCAGAGTAAAGGAAGTCAAAGGGAAAAAAAACCAATGACTTCTGCTTTAGGACTTGCTGATCTGTAAGACCATTTTTAATTATACCTAGAAGAGATTAGTTCCATGTGCAAGCTCGCATGTATGTAATTCGTAGAAGTTTACATGGAAAAGCACTCCCCAATAGATACCAAGAGTCAAAGTACTCGTAAGAAGGTCTTAGATGACTAAAATCCAAAATTACATATGCTTATTATTATCCCCTAAGTTCAGATGGTAAAATATTAAAAGGCAAAACCAATCAATTCCCTCTTTGACCAAGACTATTATTTTGGTGTGGTTTTGGAGGATTTTTGCCTGTGTGCATGCACATTTTAAATGCCGTGTCTTCATGTGTACATGTATATTTTCATATGTGACATATATGCACATACTGATGTGTATGTATAAACCATGTATCTGCGATATATTTGAAGTATCTATTTTGCATACAGTTTGTCGTTGGGTTTTTTTTTTTGTTTGTTTATTTAAACCCCTTATCAAGTTTTGACATTATCAATTTTTGCTTTCAGGAGTCCTAGGACGAGTAGTGAAAGATGCATGCAGAGTACAGAATGCATCTCTGGGAAGAAATAAAAGAAGAAAAACAACATTACAAAAGCAAACTGCTTCCATGACTTGTCCCTCTGTCTCCCACCAAGAGCTGCTGGCAAACACAATGCACACATTGGTTGTAGGACTATGTCAGGCATATCACAGTTCTCAGATCAGGATCTGTGCATACACATAGCCATGCACACAGTCAAAGTGTCAGTAGATAGTGTGATTACAATTATGACAAGAGCTGACTTGGATGCATGCCATGTCAGAAATTTGATGGGCCAGGCTGTGGCTTGGAGAGCTGTGTTTTGGTATGCAGAGTGTGTTATTGCAGGGCTTTCAGAAGTGAAGAGATGACTTTGCTTTGTGACTGGTTCAGGAGAACAGTTAGGGAAGAGCTACTCCCTCCCTTTCCCTCTTTGCAGATACTGAAGAAAGTTATTCCACATACCCTGCCATATGAAAGACTGCAGATGAGGACAGTCTGAAGAAGCAAGATAGAAACCAGGGCATTCACTTTGATTTTTTTGAGTATATGCCTTGCATTGTAACTTGTTTCCTCAATGAGATTTCTATTAGACATTTATGTCTCATTTATTTTTGTTCTGAAAGTACTAATCTAAACCTTTTGAAGTTTCATTAATTTCCTTTGACCTTACAACTATCCATTATATTTTTTTTTGTTGGATTCTTTCTTTGAGGCTTACTAACGAACAAATTATCCCTAGGCTGATTTCATATGGAACGCCCCCCACCTTTCTCACCAAGCATTAATATGTGTAGGGCTTTTTTTGTATTCCTGACCTCTGTGAAGCAAACCCATGGCCAGTTTGCAGAAGCAGTCACCATGTTGCTTAGTGGATTGTTGCTTAAGGGGATAAATTTGGTGTCCTGGCAGTAGGGTAAAGTATGGTTTGGCAAATATATTTAGGCTTTGATGCTATGAGTTGTCCTTTCCAAACAAGAGTTTCTGGGTGGTATTTTGAAACTATGTAGCCTGCTGCTGTTTTCCTGGATATGATAACACTGCAACACGCCTGTTGTGTTAGAGGCCATGCTGTATGAATACTGCACATTTAATGATCTCTTCTTATGACCTTTTTTTCCCAGAAGTGGAAATGACAACAAATGAGCTCACGCTTCAAGGACTTGTGTACCTCAAGGTACCTTGGAGCACAGCCAGGGCCTAGAGAGGAGCAAACCAGGCCCATAGTGGGAGCTGCCAGAGGAGAATATCTCACCCTCAGCCTGTCTCATAGGTGACCCTTGGCCTTCCAGCTGGTTGGCTGGTGAGAACCTGAAAATGCCACTTCCACCCTTTTGGCTCAGAGTTTAGGTGTGAAACTGCATAACTCCCTGCTCACTATGAGAACTTTCCTGCATTTCTGCCAGGGGCCATGGAGGGCACACTGGCTCCCTCAGCCCGGTGCCCCCAGCACATGCCACCCAGAGCGCTGTGGCTGATCACTGCCACCCAAAGATTTTGATCCAGCTTGGCACATCATGGGAGCCCAGCTCCTGGAAGAGAGTGAAGGGGGATGCAGGAGACCCAGGGGCTGTCCCTTCCCCTGGGGCACCCCCGCAGCAGCGAAGCAGGGCCTTCCCCAGAGCTCCTGCTGCCTCTGGGCCTCCTCTGGCCCTCATTGCTAACATCCCTCACAGGCATGACATGGGCCCTCATGTGGTCAGCAAGGAGCAGGATCTGGGAACCCAAAATGCAAATGTTCCCATTGACTGATCCATGTTGATGTGCTGAAATGGAGAGATGGTGGAAATGATTCCTTGGTGGTGCCTCACTCAGGCTCACTGTGCTTGCCCTTGGATCTTTAGGAAACCCTTCTCCTCACCTGCCCAATTATGCTTTGACTTGCAGTACAAAAATCTTGCTCACCTAGTCCTCAGGTAATGAAACAATTTGGCCTTTTTTGTTTAAGTTCTGCCAGGTTCAATTTTCTATTCTATCTTCCAGAAAGAGGTGAGACAAAATCACTCTGCAGAGTAGGTCTTCACATATTTTGGTCTATCTAATGTCTGCCAAAAAATGATTACAAGTGGTCCTTGGCTGGGGTGAGGCAGTGACATCTCATGTAGAGGAGCCTGAGGTTGCAATATGGTATGCCAACTTGATACAGGGACTCAAACTTCAGCAGTTAAGAATAGCAGAATTCTGTCTTCAGAAATGGACATTCAAAGGAAACTGCTTTGCACAGCATCCATGAGTCTCAAAGGCAGAGAGAGGGGAGATAAGGTATTATAGAAGAAATCCCAGGACTCAAGACATTTCCAAATTAAAAAAAAAAAAAAAGTAAAAAAGAAAGAAAGATAAATATCTGTCTTTTTCAACCCAAATCTTCAGGTTTAGCTTTAAAAGCACTCCATCAGAGAAATTCAGCATTTCACTGCAAGACAAGATTTTGCACAGAAATCTATGATGATAAAAAACCAGTTTAGAAATGTGAATATTCCAGTCTCTAGTCAGTTCCAATATTCAAAATAGTCAGTTCAGGGATTAAATAGTGCAGGGCATTTTTATGGTTTTAGCCTATAAATTGTGAGATTCATCTTCACATAGTATCATACTGATGATCTGTATTCTAAAAGCCTAGATGCTCTCTCTTTCTAGACAAAGTTTGAGCTCACACCTTGGGCAATGTTGTCTTGTGAGTTTAATTTTCATATTGTACTCTTAAATGGACATACATTTTTGGCTGGAGAAGTAGGGAAAACAATAAATTTCAATGCAAAATTTATTACAGTTCCAGCATAAAATACCTAGTCATGCCAAGAACCAGAAACTTATATATTCAAGTAGCTCTGGGGAAGTAATTTTCCCTATTTCTGCTGCTGGTGCTCACTGAGCAGATCTAAAAAGTTCATACCTTACTATGCCAAAAGACTGCTGGCAGACATTTTTTTTTACATGAAACAGGCAGTCTGTAATTAAACACTTATAGATGGCTGAACTCAGTGAGTTATGAATGCTCTGGGACATATAAAGAATCCCTAGAGCAAGAACTGATTCCATCATTTGGGTCAACAAAGCAAATGAGTTCTAAGCATAATTTAATGAAGTCTGCAAGACAACATAGTTATACTTCTCTTGCATTTAAATGTTCTTATGAGAACACTGCACTTACACAATGTCTTTTAAAAGGTGGGGAAATGAGCAAGAAAGGAACATTCTTCATGTTTTAGTCAAAACATAACAGTTAATGCTCCTAAAAGGACAGTTCAGACTAAAGGACAAGTGTGAAATCTGTAGAAAATACCATAAATTCTTCTGGAGACAAGATCTGAGTATTTCTGCCTTCCCTCCTGCCTCTGAATAATACCATCCCTCATTTCCACAGATCCTGAGAGACCATTTAATTCCTACTCTTTAGCTCTGCCAGTACTGGTGCAACTTATATTAGTAGGTCTATGGTAAGGTTGACCAGCTGCTGACTTTTTGATTGCCATTTTGTCTTCTGAACCATAGATGCTTTGCAGCAACAGATGAAAGTCACAGGGAATTTTTGCACTGTTTGGCTGAGAAGAAGAGCCAAGATTTTGTGGGTTCTGTGCCACAATAATTGAGCTAGGTTGCTTTGGGATCTTCACGTCGTGAGGATCTATCAGTGCTGGTTCAGGATATAGATCCTGATCAGTTCTTGGCATGTTTAGCACAGGTGCAAGTCTCCCATCCTGATTCCAGTTTCCAAGCAGCTTTCCATTAGCTCAAAATCTGACGAGATATTTATTGAATAGGTATAAATATACATATAATGCCTTTGACACTCCTTAGGAAGGCAGCATGACTCCTGTTCATGTGTGAGCAAACTTAAAACGGTTTGGGAAATGTGGAATATTTGGATTTGATTTAAAAAAATATATTTTGACATTTCTGAACTGATTTTTTTCCTAAACATATTGGTCTCTGAAAATGCCAATTTGGGATGAAAATAGTTTGGAAAATATCAGCCTTTTTCCCTAGGAAGGAAATTTCATCTGTCAACTCACTGTATCATCCAAAACAAGTCAAGGGCAGAAATAAGCAGAAAACACATGTCCTAAATAGGTACCTTTCTGTCTATTGCTGAGCCCAAGGAGTTTAGCTCAAATAGGAACCATTTGGCATGGCTGCTTGCCTTTTTTTTAATGGCCTAATTTTGCAGCAGTAGCCATGACTATCACAACAATGAAAACAAAGAAAAACATGGAATTGGACTCAGACTTAGCAAATTCTGTCTGCCCGTTAGGGGAAAGTCCAACCAAAACCTTCACTCCCAAACACACGCTAAATTTTCAGGAGGTTTGCCTAGGGCTTCATAGCTTCTAGCTCAATTTCATGTCTGCTACCAGTAATTGTATCAGATCTGTTTATGAAAAACAAACTGCAGGCTTCCATATTTTTCTAGCAGATTTATATTCTACATCACCTTGAAGTTATTCAGTTACAAAGGAAGAGAAAAAAAGTGTCTTTAAGCCAAATTCTTTGTCCTCATACTTTTGGCAGCAGCAGGGGCTTCTAAATTAGCTTTTGTAGTTAATCCCACCAGGTCATGCTGCTGTGGTTTCTGACTTCCTTTCAGTTTGTGTGACCATTGACAGTTGTTCATTCAGGAGGAAACCTACTTTATCCTTTCAACCTACTGGAAGCAGGCTCTGCTGAGTGCTTCCCTCCTATTCCTAATGCCAGGGCCTGCACAGTGCCCTGCATCAGTTTCACTGTTGGCAGCTCTCATCAGTAGTTGCAAAAGAGGACTTCTTCCTCAGACATATATAGATACTTACAGTTCTTGTTTATTAATGCACTAAATAGCAGTCAGAGAAATAAAAATGTATTATTCACCATCCTGGCTGATCTTTCCTTAAGGAAACACTTTTTCTGCCTATCAGTTAAAAAAGACAACTATGAAAGAATGCACAAAACAGAGTAGGCATGATACAACCATTTATGGGTCTCTGAGAATAAATATGTTAGTATTGGCTTACCTGCTTAATAAAGGCTCAGGCTTTGATCTTGGACACACAGCTTTGTAATTTCCCACTATTGCAGTTGCTGATGAAAGGCAACAGACCCTCTACATGGAAAGGTGTCTGCTCTCCCTTCCTTCCTTCCTTCCTTCCTTCCTTCCTTCCTTCCTTCCTTCCTTCCTTCCTTCCTGGTGTTTTGCAAGATAATTTCGTAGTTACCTGCACAGCTGTTGGATGAATCTTTTCAATTCCACATATTGGGCCTCTTTGCCTTCTTCTCCCACTTGAAATAAGTATTTTTAATAAGTCTTTCTTGTTTACAGCACGGCTAACATTTGAATGGAGAAATACTTTAGGCAGAAAATGATTGCTGACAATTGTTATTTTCTTAAAAAAAAAAGTTTCTTTCTTGGCAGAAACATCTGTGAGAAATGAGATCCTCACAAACATTTGGGAAAAACTCTACTGCCAGCTGCACACATCAAATTATTTTTCCCTTCAAAACCAATAACTAACTATGAAGATGTAGAAACCAAAAGATTGAACTGCAAACCTTACTCATGTTCTCACCATGCTGGAAGTGAGTGCCACAGCACTGCCAAAGTACCGGAAAGCTGGAGGTGCTCTGAGGGCCCCAGCACAGCTGGGACCCAACTGCTGGCCAGGTAGCAGAGATGTAATAGCCTGGCACTGCTGGGCTGCTCCTATCTGCAGAAAGTTGAAGGAGTGAGTTTATTACACATGGGAAGAGTGATGCTGTAGATGAGACATCTCAGTCAGATTTGAGACTGTTCATAATTCAGAGTAAAATGGAGGATAATATACAACATAGAGCTGAATGTACTGAGTTCTTTAAAGAAAGTTTCTGGACATAGTGCTTGATATTAGATTCATGCACTCTGTGCATGAATTTTTTTTTTTAAGCTCGGAACTGGTGAACTGTGCATGAGGGAGAGAGATGATGGACACAACCACAACATATCCTTTTCCTTCTCAGCTCTCTTCTTTCCAGTATAAAAAGCATACAAAAAACCCTAAAAGGAACTGCAAGTGTTTGCAGTGCCAGGAATGAAAAGTTTTTCTTTCAGTTAATTTTCTGTGCAGAATTTGAAGGAAAAGGTGGAAATAATTTTTGTGGAGGAAAGGCAAGCTCTTTTCATCTCCTCTGAGAACTAAAGAAAAATTGAGCTTTAACTTCTGGATTGGAAATACCTCTTCTGTGAGCAATCTGATAAAATTTTAAGGGACAAATTTGAGCTGTGATGGATGACTTGTGGTTGTGACTTTTCAGCAGAGAGGAGGAAAGGACATTTATCATTTCAGACTCATGGAAAAATCTCATAAAATAAGGACTAGAGTGGTAAACATGAACATGAAATTACTCAGGTTTTTTCAAATGCAATGCAAAGCCTGAAAATGTGACCAGTAACAACCAGGCAGAAAAACTCTAAATTTAAGTAGTCATGAGAAGCTGTCCTGTTATAAATGGCTTTAGGAACCTGTGGGGAAAAAGTACATTAGAATTTTGAGCCCAAGTCCTAAATAAATTCTTGATACACTCATTGGGTTACATATTTCTGTTGCTATTTATATAAATTTCCTTCCCAGAAGAGTCTGTTCTGGACAGGATGTCTGACCTCCTGCATAGCTCAGGCCACACAGTTTCACCCAGCCATTTCTGCATTAAGCCCCAAAACCTGCAGTTGAATCAGAGCCTATCTTTCACAAGGGCAGGACTTCTTGCACAGAAGACTCCACCTGATGGTTAAAACTGTGGCCAGTTGTTTTTGCTGTTAAGAACTTCTGCTCTGTTTCTGAGATGAACCTTGCTTCAGCTGGCCTTTATATTCCTTGGAATACTAAATTTAAAAGCTTTTATGTCTCAGTTAGTTATTAGGGATGACTGGTACTCCACAATCCATTAATTGAATGTAAATGCCAGTGAGGATAGGTTAAGGCATGAGAAACATTCCCTCTTCACACAGTTGTCCACTGTTTGGCATTCTGTCATATCAGGTTCAACAGATAAAGTAATCTGCAGAAGATGAAGGTTTTAGGAATGGAAATGTGGTGTACAGAAATCTTTTCTCTACTTTTATGTGACCTTCATGATAATCAGAGATGTTTCTGGAACAAGAAAGTCATTTCTATATACTTTGTAGGAAACATAGGTGATCATGCTTATTTATAAGCAATAATTGCAACTATTTAGAATCAATAAGGAGATTTTATTTTTTTCAAAAACTTTACTATGCACCTATCTACATACAAATAATTAAAAAAACCCGTCTTTTAAGGACCAGTGAGAGAAGGAATGATATGTCAAGGTCTAAACATCTTGTGTTCAGACTTGTTTAAAAATTTAGTGGCTACCCTGAATTTTGCATTGATTTGGACTCACACTTATTTTACACAACTCCTAAGTTACCCTGTGATCTGCCAAACTGAGGAACAGACTGATATAAGATTGCAGTCAGATGCATTTGGATTTTTTCTTTTTGCTCAAGCTTCCTTATTTTTAACTTTCCAAAGCTGAAAATAAATAATTTCATATGAGCTAAGATTTTTTAAAAATGAAATTCACATCAATCTAGGGAATAAATCTACTTTAAAAGTACAGTTCTAGTTTTGGCTACACATCTCAAGGTTTTCCTATTACACTTTTGTTCCCTCCAAGAAGCACTATAGTTCTCCTGTCTGAATTGCAACTCTTGCAAAAGAAATATGCCTATTTCTTTTCTCCAAAATCCTATTAGAAAGACAGCTCACATCTAACAGGAGTATTTTCATCTTGCTCTGTAAAAATGTCTGGTATTAGTATGAAATAATATATCATGAGCTTATTAGTGTGCCTGCCTCAGGCCCTGCAGACACTGCAGCCTGGAAAAATGCCTAATGACATGCAGCCATGTTTCCTTACAAATTTGTAAGGAAATATACACAACCACAAAAGAAGTCAAAAGAAAAGTATAGGAATAAACTCCTGCAGATGGATAGATGTAAAAATTAAAAATAGTATCTTAAGAACAGGCACTCAGGTGAGTATGTGGATTTTTTGGTCATTGATAGCAAGCCTCATGTGGACCCATGAATCAGGTCCCGTGAAACCATTCCCACTAAGTAAAAAACTTTGAAGTTCTTCTCATCACACAGGAGGATTTCCGCTCTATGGATTTCATTGTTGAATGGTACCTCCTGTAGGAACTTTTCATTGTTCACCCCTCAGCACCCCTTACAAGACCTCCCCATCAGCATGTTACCTATTGTCAGCTTTCCCACAGAATGCAATGGGGGATGGGGAGAAAGCCATTTGCTGCTAAAAGTAATCTGCCCTAGTTTTGCACCAGTAAGACCCTTCTGAACTGTGGGCAAATTGCTTCTCCTATATGGAAGATATAGGAGAACAGAATTAAATCAGATTGATATGATGGCAAAATATTTCACATTAGTTTTTTAGTTGTTTAAAGTCTCATGTGTTATCATCTTCCTATTTTACTGATTTAAAAACTGTTTTAAATTTTCAGATGGCTGGAGACCCTGGAATTGTAAGGTCAGGGATTTTTCTTCCTTTATGTTTTGATAGAGTTGCTACAGATAAAAACATACAGGAAAAGAGCAGTAACCAATTTTTCATGTCAAGTTTACAGATCCATTATTGATTATGCTCACAAATAGGGATGAAGTATTACCATGTTTGTTATTGTGTGTTTGTTATTGTGTCAGTGCTGCTTGCCCAAGAGTCACCAATTCTCTCTGCTACCTATGCCATTTCTCTGACATGGTGAAATTCTCTGAAACATTCTGTGGAACATTCACAGGAATGCCCATCAACCAAAGGTGCCAGGAGTGTATAGAAAATCAAAATGTATTAAAACTTCAAAGAAACTCCTCTGGCTGAACCAGAAAATACACACAGGAAATATATGTGTTAGCTCAACAGCAGTTTAGAAGCATCCATGACATAATAAGAGATTACAAACAGCAGAGCAGTTATACTGAGTACGGGAAGGCAAGACAGCACTGATGGCCTTTTTTGTCAGGCCAAAGTTGTCTCAAATATGATTGATGTTGAAAGTTGGATCTGATTAAATAGGACATTTTATGAAAATTTATTTAATCAAAAGTACTTCAAAATGCTCAAATAGCAAGGTATAATTTCTGGCTTCAGAGAACATTTTTAGTTTTAATGTCACCTGAGGTCTCAATAAAAAATAGATTTTTTTGGTCATTAGCTAATTTACAATAAATTAGGACATCAGGACATTAGCTAATTTACAATAAATCCTAACATTTTTCCATAAAGAAGGTTCAAGTTTTTAGAACAGTATGTAGTTCAAAAGCAATTGTTGGATGTTCTACTGGGTTTGACTTAATCTCTGGTGGATGTTCTATAATTCTGATGTTAATCCAAGGGGTTCTTTTTTCCCGATTTCACTCTTTCTTAGATATCCACATTATTGTACCTTAGATAAGTGAGGACTTCAGTGAAAAGGCCTTTCTCCTTCAATATCTTGGTGGATGTTTTGTTATACACATTTGTGCTGAACATTATAGAGAATCATGCGTAGATATACCTAGGTAAAAGAAAATAAAATATAGTAAATGAAAATATTATTTCATTTGCTTCTCCCTATTTAAAATACTAATTTTACTGCTGGTCTTCCTAGGGGCTCCTGATCTTAGTCATTGGCCCACTATGCTAAATAATAATAAACATAAAGCAAGAAGAAGATCTCTGCCTCAGAATTTAGAGCTGGGACAAGTTCAGAAAAAGACAAAAAATGGCGTTTTTAGTGTATGGCTAAATAGACAAATTAGTCTATTACTATACCCTTGTGTATGTAGATTTTTCTGATTTTTAATTTAAATTAATGTTCTTAAAAACTTTGTGATGGAAAAAGCTCAATCTTTTAAAGCCATATTTTATCAAAGGCATCTGGACTATTTCTGGGTATTTTAACTGCAAAACTTGTATCTATTTCTCATAGCATTTTTTATATATACCTTACTGCTATGTTTCTGGTTTACTTCTTGTCAAACCTAACAGACCCTCTTTATGACCCATTCATAAGGGATACAGAAAAAGAAATAGGCCATGTTAATGATATACTTTTATGGGTAATTTACAAATTTTTGTCTGCTATGTAAACCCCTTGATTCTCCTTTCGCTAATATGTAAATGCAGCTGGATGGTTCTACATATAAACAATGGCTTGAGGCAAATAGTGCCAGGACATGCTTTTGAGAAAAATTAGTATTTGTAGCATGTCTTCCAATTTGACAAGGCTTGGTCCATGCTGGAGCACTTTATTTTCTTTACTTGACATTTTGACTGGAATCACATACAGCAGCAAACCATTCTAGTAACATTCAGTATAATTCTATACTTAGAGTCCACACTGTTGGTCCTGCACATTCCATGTATGCAAGATAATTCAAGAGGTCCCAGGGGCCTCCTGATAATGTAAAAGAGGAGTGCAATTTATAGATATACTCTAGCTTGAATGCAAATACTAGTTGTTATTGAAAAAAATAAAGAAACAGTTAAATCCCTGGAAGAAGACCAAGGAAATGGCAGTGACCTTCAGCACAAATACTGTCCATGCAAACTAGGGAAAGAGCATAAATAACAAGGTAAGTCTTATACACAAACAAAACATGACTGGAAACAGCACTCAGAGTCGGAGATAGCAAAACGTGAAAGAGAGGCAGGAGGGAAGTATTTTATTATTTGAGTCCTTCCTTATTCAGACTAGCATAAATCCACTTTCAGAGTAGGCAGGACTTTTGGGAGGGAATGAAAGAAATGGGTAGTCAGTACTTGTTGAAGAAAAGGGTGTCAACACATTTATAACTAGCTGCCAAAAATGCTGTGTTGATAAAGAGCTTTTCATGCGCATTTGATACTTCTGCCCTCCAAAGAAAATTTACCAGTGACTCTGAATGGGAATGTTCACTTTTCTAAGCCAAAAGAAGTAATAAAAATACATTTATGACTATTTAGGAATGTAGTGAAAACTGTAGAATTTCACAGACGTGAGATGAAGGTGTAAAATCAATGCTTATTTTATTTTTCTGATTCCATTTAAATCAGACTTACAAAGGTAGAGCATTTTGAAGAACGTATAAGTTGTTAAATAAAACAAGTTATAATTTTAGACAGTTTGCTGAGAAAAAATAAACCTTATTGCAGATCTAGAATATTTCTCTCAAAAGCTTAGAAAAAATAAGAAAATGCTCAAAATTTTGGGATAACTTCCACCTTATTCAAAGAAATTCCACTCTATTTTTTTTTTTTTAGTACCAAAACTAAACAAAACAAAAATAAAAACAGAGAAAGGGAAAAGAGATCTACCGTGCCTTGGTGACGTAGGTACCAAATTAAAGCTATGGATTCATGTGATTGCCTCATTGGGGATCTATGACATGAGACCTCAGCATGTTCTAGTCCTGGTTTGTGCGTGGGGGTGGGGAACACCCTGTTCACAGAGGAGTGTTGTTGTCCATATATGTCTGGAAATTCCGGCGTGTGCTGACACGAGCCGGCTTCTGCGGGGGTTCAGCTCAGTGCTCAGTACAGAGCTGGGATGGACCCAGCTGCCAAAGCTTGGCCAGGAACCTCCCCCGAGGAATGTCAGGAATGCCCTCAGCATTTATTCAGCAGGAAGCTATTGGCTAAAGCCACACGTCAGCAATTGCATAAGTCTCTTTAACAAAGCAATCTGGGTTTCTTCAGAACAGAGATTGGCTTCTCAGTTATGGGGGTAGATGATAAATTCTTTCAATTATATTAAATCCTCTAAATAAGAGATCAGGTTTTGCATATCTATTTCTGTTTGCTTTTAGCGTATAAACTAGTGTTGTCTTTTGGCCCCACTGTAGCTGATATGTGTTGCTGAAATAATTTTGATATATTTGAATCTAGCAATAGTCATAATTTCTTCTTAGAGTTATCTAGGTGATCAGAATGATAAGCAATGATAGGTTTAAAGAGCAAAATTTTACTGGTGTGCTGTTAAAAACAGTCAAGGTAATAAAGTATGCATGTAAATGCCCAGTGACAGACAGTCAGTAGTGAAGAAGGACTACCAATTTGCTTCTGAGACCCAGTTACAATCCATTCAGAATGTGAACATGGTTTGACAGTGAGAAAAGAAACATAAACATTTAACTTTGGAGTTTGTTTGGGTTTTTTAAATAAATATCTATATTGGTAAATGGGTAGATTAAGTTAACAAGAGATGTAAAATTTTGAGGCTGCCCTTAAGCAGCTATATTAGGAAAGTGGTTCAATAAATGCAAATAAATTTTCAATGTCTTACAAAAGTGCCTTCCACCAGCTTATTCAGGGCTTGTTACTGTTGATGCTGTACACCTGAGCCTAAAGACACCAGTGTATTAACTTTCATGTGTTAATCATGTGTGTAAATCTAAATAATCTTTGAAATTCTTTGAAGATTTGACACCTTTCAAGTTCAAGCATTTGCAGCAGCTGCTGTACAGCCTGGGACACAGAGAGCTATTGGCAAACACAAGTTTTTCTTTCCTTTTCAGCGATGGTATGATCCACAGAGACATTTTATGAATCAAGACCATACTCAAAAGCAGTGGTTAGTGAGACAGACACACACATTATTCCTTTCTCATCTCATGGGGCATGGACTTCTAGCGTATTGTTCCTTACCATGATGGGAAGTTTGTATTCAGTCTTCATGGTTTTTGTTTTATGGTAAGTAGATTCCTAAGCCTGAAAAGATCAGATTCACCATTAAAAAACATAGTACTCCATCATCATCTCTGCATGAATTCAGCTTTAATTATGAATTTGACAACTCGTATATATGCATAGGATAGCAGAGCAGAGCCATACACACTAAAGTGGGTTCCCACCACAGCTGCCTGTTGAAGAGTAGGATGATTCTGTTTCTTTACTCTGCAACTTCTAAGTTTGTGTCAAGTTCAGGTGTTTCCTCCATTGCTTTTGAATCACACACACACAGACACACACAGAAACACACATAGGAACACACAAAACACCCCAAAAAAACCCACCCCAAAACAAAAATAATAACAACAACAAAAATCAAAACAAAAATACCCACCAAACCAAACCAAAAAACCAAACCAAACCAAAACAAACCCCCCCCCCCACAAACAAACAAAAAACCAAACACAGAAAGAGCCCACATTTGCCTAGTGAAGGTTCAAACACAGCAAATCTTATTATGGTTGAGAAGTAATAGTTTAATTCGATAGCAGTTTTCTTCAAGTCTTGAAAAAATATATTACTTAGGGAAGAAACTGGCAGTACAGATGTACTCATGGAAATCCTACACACTTTTACGTACATTTATTTCCTATGCTTATACATAGATGTGTGTTAGTGACTGTTTACATGTGGGTTTTGCTTTTCTGCGTATAGGGTATAGCTGAAAGGAGATATATGACATTTTAGATGCTTTTACTTTGCCACAGAATCAGTACACAGTATTCTCTGCTTATACAAACTATGACCCAATACCTGACCTAGGGTTAAAACTTTAATGAATGTTCAGATATGCAGATATTAGGGTTTTTTTACCTGGTTTGGTATTCTGTCAGTTCCTCATAATTTGACTGGAAGCCAGACATATTCCACATTAGACAAAGGATGTCTATGTGTCCAAACACAGATAAAAAAATCCATTTGGCTTTTGGTCAACAGCATTGTATTAAAATATAATATACATAGACGCAGGCATGTGTATGTATTGACTGTAGAGATTATAGTTCCTATTTTGGCTTGGTCCATATTTTGAGGAAAATTATTCTTACTCTTGCGATTAAAGTATGCATTTCACACTCATTTTCACCAGGCTGGATTTTTAGACACAATTTCTAGTTACACTGGGCTTCCTCTAAGAAGGTAGACAGTAGGTCATGAATGGCCTGAGTTTCACTAACCTGACTACTTAAGCAATGAAATACTCCTCTATTGTTAAATTCTGTTTAGATTGAAAGACCAAAAAGAGGCATTAGGGAGATGATTTTTTAAATTTACTTAATTATGAGAATAGAAGCCAGGTTAGATCATCTCTGCTGTCTCTCTTTTCATTGGTAGAAATTCATGTAGTTTATAATTTCTTAATGGAATGGCAAAGAGTTAACACATACTCCTATATAGCAGAAGAGTCTCACATGTTTTCTCTGTTTTAGAAAGTCACAGAAATATTACCACTAGCATATAATTAAAAAGACTGATACATCCTTAGGGTGTAGCCTCTGCCATAATCTTTTACCAAATAACAGCACAAATCCCAATTAAACACTTTTCATTAATTTTCTTTTCATAGTCTCCATTTTTAGAGTAGGAAAAAAGAATGTAAGGTAATTATTTGAAAAGATAAAATACTACATGCTGTTTTGCAGAAACTGCATGGTAACTCTAAAACTCATGGAACATCTTAATTCTGCAGGAAACCAAAGTAACTGAGTAATAAATTGTGTCATCTCTATCTCTGCTATCTCTTGATAAATTTTAAAGATCTCACTAGACACTATTTTTATTGAATAAAGTGAAATCACCATGAGAAGTGCTGCTTCATTTTGTATTTTCTTGTGACAGCAAGATTGCTCCATATTCTTAGTGTAATTGAGACAGCAAACAAGTGGCATTACAGGAACAATAACACTGGAAATGGTTCTAGGTTTGAAAGTAGTTCCAAAGGGTTTCTTAAAGGTGGAACTACACACACCATAAGTAAAAATGCTTGTAACTGTAAGATGAACAGAGAGACACAGAATATATAGTCTGGAAAAGTCTGGAATTCATCTAGCCCATTGTACTCAGAGCAGGCCCATTGTAGAATAGATTTTGGCAGCATCATCTTTAAATCTAAAGAGAACTTACATGTCAGACCAGTTCTATTGAGAGTATTAAAGAGTAAATTTTTCCCATAGTCAGCTGATCCAGAGAACACGAGAACATTACTGAAGTGTTACTATACTAATGAGGAGTAAAATAACTGAGAAATTGCTGCTACTGTAATGTTGCTTCTGAGCTACAGTAGAGTAAATAGGTAAAAATTTAGCTTGTGCCCAGAAGTATTATCCAAGCCAACAGCAAAAAACATAGAAGCTGTTACTGTTTGTTAAGAAACAAAACATAAGCATCCCCATGTACCAGATGAAGTATGTTTTGACTTGTTCAACAGAACATGCATTAAAATAGCTATCCATTCTACAGTATAGAAGCGGAGAGCTTCTGAGATACTTCAATCCATTCTCCAGATGAGAGAACTAAAATAATTTCTGATTTGAGGTAGGACCTTTTCCTTTGTTTTGGAATGTTTGAGATACACTATTAATGGGAGAAATCCAGATGATCTTAGAAAATGGCATGGAATAGTAGTTTGTTATAGGCTTTTTATAGATTTGGCTGCTTCTCTTCATGTTGTAAAAAGACAAAAACAAAAATGTCTGGAACACAGATCAGTAAAATGGCTGTTACTTCTAACTGGTCATTGGGTACAAAAATACAAGAAGATAATAAGAACTATAAAACATCTGCTCTTATATGAGATCGTACTCCAGATATTGCCAGAGTGGACCAGGGTTGAAGGTTAGTCAAACTTTTTGTTTCTACTTGATCAAAAGCTAAAATGCATAGAATTAAAAGGATTAAGGTAACTCAATAAACTTTTGTCTTGACTTTTCCATACATTTGTCCTTTATGTCTTGGAAACGTAAGTGACCTTGCTATAAATATATGGTAGCTAGCATCTAATAAAAAATCTATATACATACTTCTGGTTTCTATATGAAAGTGACATTTACGTAACCTCCAGTGCATTACTCAGTGGAGGCTAATGATGTGGAAATAAGGACTATAAAAATGGTGGCTTTGAGATATAATAAACTTTAATGAATACATATTTTTAAAATTTACTCCATTATTCTGTGTAGATTTCAAATAGCTGCTGGTCCCATTCATGACTAAAATTTGTTTCATACTGAAATGCATATAGGTCAGAAGGGACCTTAAAGATCATCTATTTCCCAGCCCCTTCCACTAGACCATGCTGCCCTGTCCAACCTGCCCTCAAACACTTCTAGGGATGGGACATCCACAATGTCTCTGGGTGCCTGTATCTCACCACCCTAACAAAAAGGAATTTCTGTCTAGTATCCAATCTAAACCCGCCCTCCTTCAGTTTAAAACCATACCCCCTTGTCCTATGCATACAGGCCAATGTAAAAAGTCCCGCTCCAGATTTCTTGTATCATTTTTCAGATATTGGAAGTAAGGTGTCAGCAGTAAGGGTTCCCCTCAACCTCCCTTTCTCCAGGCTGGATGAACCCAAGTCTCTCAGCCTGTTTTTATATGAGAGGTCTTTCAGTACTCACCATCTTCATGACCCTTCTCTGGACATGCTCCAGCAAATCTGTGTTGTCCTTATGCTGAGAGCCCCAGAGTGAGACACACTACTCCAGGTGGAGTCTAATGAGAGCAGCTGAATGGGAAAATCATCTCCCTCGACCTGCTGGCTACACTTTTTTTGATGCAGCACAGAATGTGGTTGGCTCTTCAGTTTGCAAATGGGCACTGCCAGGTCATGTTGAGCTTCTTGTCACTCAATGCCCCCAAGTCCTTCTCCTCAAGGCTGCTTTCAACCCATTCTCCACCCAGCCTGTACCTGTGTTTGGTATTGCCCTGACCCAGCAGGATCTTGCACTTGGCCTTGTTGATCTTCATGAGGTTCACCCAGACCCACCTCTCCAGCCTGTCAAGATCCCTTTTGATGGCATCCCTTCCCTCCAGCGTGTCAACTGCACCACACAGCTCAGTGTCAGCAGCAAACTTGCTGAGGCTGCTCTCAGTCCCACTGTCCATGTCACCAACAAAGATGTTAAACAATGCCAGTCCCACTGCCTAACCCTGAGGAACATCAGCTCCTCACTGGTCTCCATTTGGATTTAGAACCACTTACCACTACACTTTGAGTGTGACCATCCATATTTTTATTTTTATTTTATGTTACCATCCAGTTTTTTTTTTGTCCAGTGATTGGTCCATCCATCAAAGGCATGTCTCTCCAGTTTGGAGAGGATCAAAGCATTGAAATGCTCAATGTTTTGAACAAGTCCTAAGAGGTTAAATCACTTACCTTCTATATCCACCAACACTGTTACACCTGTAAAAAGCCACTAAATTTGTCAGGCAAGATTTTCTCTTAATGAAGCCATTTTTGCTGTCACCAATCACCTTATTTTCCACGTGCCTTAACATAGTTTCCAGGTGGATGTAGGTTCTGTACTTCTTTGTTCACCTTAGGTAAGAAGCAATGCTTCCCAAATTTGACGTTATATGAAAATCCAAGAAGCTCAAGGCTTTTAGTTTAGTCTGTCATAATTGGTATTATTTTAATTATGAGAACGTATGCACAGCAAAAATATCTTTTATTCTAGTGACTGCAGGTTACATTGAGGTGGGATGTTGTCTTCTTCCAAGATTTCCTCTCTTTCTTCTCCTATATTTTGTCAGGGAATTATGTACTGTTTTAATGATGCTTATCTGACTTATTTTTGCAGTACCTTTGTCCTACTGGAAGCTTAAAGTTGGAGAAGGAAATACTTGCTCCCAAGAAGCAGAAACTGAACTCTCCCAAAAAATTTGTAATGTAAGATATTATTATCTCTCTTTTACTGTGGTTTTTTGAAGCTTGTTTTCTGTCATGTTTTGTAATAAACTGTGGCATTTAACATGTTTTAAATAACCTAACTAAATTTTTTCTTCTTTAGATGCCAATGATTAATTTTTTCTGTGTATTCAAAGAATTTGTTTTTTCCACTATCACAACGACAGTTTCACACAAAAACAATTCCTAGTTAAACCCTCCTTTTACTCTTGCATTTATTCAATGAGTAGTTGTTTATTGTTTTGCAAGCAACAAAGTGAGCTTGTTCATCAATTAATGGACATATTTAGATATCTTTCGTAAAACTTCATCCCCTTTGTTTGGTTAATAAGGAGAAAAAAGTCCCTTAAATACAAAAGCAGTTTCTTGGATGATGTATTGCTTGTTCTTTAAAATAGGTTGGCAAAATGAGACAGACATGTCAGGATACTGTAGTTACACCAGTCAAGGCCATTCTATGCCCTAATTTTCCCTGTAGAGAGCACTAATGCTCTGGGTTCATTCAGGGCAGGAATAGCTCTGACGAACATTTCCAGGTCACATAGATCAGATGTTTGTGCCTAAACGATCGAGCATTGCCCTTTGTTCATGTCTGATATTCAAGCTTGGTGCAATTTTTCATGTTAAGCAGGTGGTATGTTCAAAACAAAACATCATGCTTCTTCAGTGCATCCTGACCTTTTCAGCCACCCTTTCTTTGGAAGGTCTGACACAGAGTAACAGCGTCTGCCCCATCTGATATGACAGCATCAGTGCCTCTTTCAGAAGGAGTTTCTTCACAGTAAATGTGTTTCTGTTTGTTCCAGTAAATCTGGTAATGCCAGAAATGAATCTTTTCCAATCTGGTTTCCTAGATGCATGACTGTGGAGGGAGGAATTTAAACAGAAACCAGAGCTGCTGACTATTCATCAAGGAAATATTTTATATACACAGTTAGGATTCCTTTACCAAGCTTGTACATTAGTATATTCAATTTATTTTATGTAGAGCTTGCTTCCCAAATATTGTTCAGTCTGATGTCTGGACAAGGACTTCCCCTGCCTTTGTTTTTCACCAAGCAATAGAGTAAAAACTTCTCATCTCTCATATTAACTAACTGCTTCCTATATGGTGGAGCTGCAAAACTTACATATAATCACCCTTTATTTCCTATAAGTTACAAGAAATTTTATTTATATTAAAATTAGATGACTTGAAGAAGTAGGAAAACATACAGTCCACTAACAGTGTTTGAAAGTTTTTTTCAGTCCTTAAAAACAAATAGGGTTCTCATACATGCTCTGTGGCAACTCATAAAAAGAATGTGCAAAATGCAGTTGAGAGCAAAGCCTGGATGAGGTCCTGACATGTTGGATACTATGTCTTTAGCCAGAGAAAACTTTCATTGGCTTTCATGCACTAGAAAGAACATGTATGGTGCCAGTTTATCATCTCAGCTGCACCAGTTCACAGTCCTGAAATTACACTTCTTTCAGCTGCAGCCTGAATTATAACTGATTTCAAGTAACAAGGACATGTATTACAGGCTTGTGGTTCAAAATATTTCAGTAAGACTACTTTAAAGCAATGATATTTTGATCCAAAAGATGTAGAAAGCAAAAGAGTTAATACATTTTACACTTATTTTCATCAAGTTCAGTGACAAGTAAAATCTGAGCTCAGCTGCCAAGCAGACAGCTCAGCTCTGTAATGATGGAAGATGGAACCTGTTCATTTCCTTGCATTCCTCATTATGGCCAACAGTTCATTTTCTAAAAATATGACTGTGGAAAAAGTTAGAAATGTTTCAATTGATTCAGTTCTCATTTATAAGTCAGGAATTTACTCCACAGCTATAAACAAAGATTCAGCATTTTGCAATTGCGTAAATCAGACTATAACAGGTACTCTACATTTATGTTGTCCTGAATAGTCTTATATTACTTTAAATGTATAAATTCATCAGTAGTCAGAATTTGCATTGCTTTGCAGGACTTCATATCTAAAATCTACAGCAAGGAATTTATCAGGGGAGGAAAAGTCAATATCAAAATTCAAATCATTAAAACGGAAAGGATCTTCTGCAGCTTCATTTAGTTTCTGTCACTTATATCCTAAAAAAAAGAAAATAGTAGCTGCAAATATGTTACAACAAAGCCTAATAACTTTGCCTCTCATTCAATCTCAGTTTTGTTGTTTTGCTTGGAGTCTCAGTACATGAAATTTTATCTATAAATCAAACTCTTGGAAATAAACTTGCTGAAATCACAATCAGAGTCAAATATTTATGTGATGATTTTTGTGAGAAGTTCAGTAAATATGTTGTCATCAGTTAGAGTCTCAAGAAAACATCTCAGGGTTTTTTTCTCTTCAGCTTGGAAAAATATGATTCAGTCATGGACAGGAAAATTATGCTTGAAAAAACAGCTTCCTAGCAGGTCTGCACAGGAGCACCTTCACTGTGCTGCCCAGTTTTAAAAAATTTCATAGTGTGCTCATATTTCTTTGACACGTCCCACAGTTGACACTTGGATAGTCCTGTAAAGACTCCATCTATCTTCCTTCCCCATACTGATCCCATTTGTTTATTTTCATCCCTCTCTCCTCCCTGCTTCCCTATATTTTGTGAAATTTAAGCTTGATTGTTTCTTGCTTTTCATCTTAATCATGCTGTCTTCTCCTAGCCACAAACATTCAGATTCCATTTCCATACCCTTTTTTTTATTGCCTTCTTCTCACATTACTTGACTTCACACTTTTCCTTTCATTTCCTGCCTTGTTCACCATTCCTGTTCTCATTTCCATACTGTCTTAGCACCTTTCCTAATTTGCAGCTACCTTGTCTGGCCTAGGAGGGCTTCTGCACTCATGTCCTTTGCCATGGATCACATCTTGCTTGTTTAGGTACTGGTACATCGTGCCAACAGCCGTTGTCCTGATACCAGCTGATGGAATCCCTTCAGTTCTCCAGTAGTCTCTCTCTCCCCTTGACTTCTGAGGTGTTTGGATCCTTGTTTTCTACTTACATACATTGGCTAGCAATTGACCAGTGTTCCCAGGGAGTACTGCAGCATAGGTAAACCCATGGCTAAATAAATAAATGGGTACAGAAACCAGGATCTTCATGAGAACCTTTCCTAAGTCTGAGTGTAGTTCAGTTGGGATGGTTAGGTTTGCACACAGGCTATTAGTTTGGTAAGGTCTAAAGAGATTTTAAAGATCCTTTGAAATAAAGGGTGCTGTGTAAATCTAGATTAATACATTTTTCCTGCAGGTAATATTTATGTTAATTTTGCCATTTTTCAGCTGTCCAGGGAAGGAACAGCTACTGGCTTAGTGTTTAACTCTGCATATTTACATAACGCTTTTCCACATTACTCCTCATTCTGAAGAAATAAAGCATGCTTGTTTAAAAAAAATTCTAAGGCACATTCCTGTAAATTTTCATTTTTAACCTTTTCCTTGCTTTCTATTTATATTACACAAATACAAAGGTAAAAGCTCAGCAAATCTATGTAACTGCAGTAAAAGCAACTGCAACATATTTATTCTACTTATGTTCTCATTGGCTTTCAGAAACTCACTTCTTTGAGAGTGAGAAACTTTTTAAATTCCAGTGTAAATTCATGCTTTATTCTTCATGTCCTATGTCTCTTTCCTCCTCACAGATGCTTATTCTGGCTGTGTTTCAAGAAAAGAACTGTCCATCTTCTCTACTTCTGCTTAACTAGATTTGATAAACTGTGTAATTTTGTTACAGTTACCTAAGTTTCCACAGAAATGGGAGAGTAGAGCTGTTCACATTTTTTCATTTTAGATATGTAATCCAGGCTGTGTGGAAAAAGAAATGAATACATTCCCTTGAAAGTGCCCTTCTTAATGCATCCTACATTTGCCTAGGCGTTTGACCTTTTTTCCTGGAGATTTAGTTGTTGTGTTTAACCAACCTGATTGACTCCTACAATGGGACAACTGGATAGAGGAGAGCAGTGAATGTTGTCTACCTGGACTTCAGCAAGTCTTTCAACACGCTCCTGCGATATCCTCACAGGCAAGCTCAGGAGCTGTGGGCTGGATGAGCAGACTGTGATGTGTTTTGAGAACTGGCTGAATGACAGAGCTCAGAGGGTTGTGATCAGTGGCACAGGGTCAAGTTAGAGGCTTGCCACAGGTGGTGTCTCCCAAGGTTCAATACTGGGCCCAGTATTGTTTGACTTATTCATTAATTTCTTAGATGAAGTGGAGATCTCTCCCCAGCGAGGTCACTGAGCACACAAAGCTGGGAGCAGTGGCCAATACCCCAGAGGGCTGTGCAGCCCTTCAGAACAGGCTGGAGAGATGGGCAGAGAAGAACTGCCTGAGATTCAACAAAGGCAAGCGCAGGGTCCTGCACCTGGGCAGGAATAACCCTGTGGGCCAGCACAGACTGAGGGCTGAGCTGCTGGGAAGCAGCTCTGTGGAGAAGGACTGGGGGTCCTGGTGGACAGCAAACTGTCCCTGAGCCAGCAGTGTGTCCTGGTGGCCAAGAAGGACCATGGGATCCTGAGCTGCATTAGGAAGAGCATGGCCAACACGTCAAGGGAGGGGATCCTGCCCCTCTGCTCAGCCCTGGAAAGCCTCACCTGGAGGGCTGTGTCCAGTTCTGGGCTCAGTACAAGAAAGACAAGGAGCTACTGGAGACAGTCCAATGGAGGGCTGTGCTGATTATTAGAGCACTGGAGCATCTCTCTCATATGGAAAGTGTGAGTCCTCCTTCTTTGCCCTTCTTGAAAACTGGGACAATGCTCAAAAGTCATTGAGAGAGGCTTGGTGATGACATCAGCCAGCTCCTCAAGGATCCTCAGATCAGGCTCCATAGATTTTTAGGGATCCAGCTAGAGCAGCAGATCCCACATAAGTTCAGGGTCAGCCCTTTAAAATGCTCTTAAAAAAATTATAAGAACTAATGTGTCAATAATGCCTGGAATTTTATGGATTTTTAACATATAAAAGAGAAACCAACTGCTGAACTGGCTGAAAAGCCTAAAGGAATCACTTAAGATTTAGAATAGACTTAAAATGGCCTTAGTCTGTGGTCTTTTCCATAAAGAATGAAAAGTAGTTTGCAACATATCAGGTAACTCTCCAGTCTCCTGTGATTTAGAATGCTATTCCATTCAAAATATTCATAGACATAAATGATGATGATGATGATGATGATGATGATGGTGATAATAATAATAATAATAATAATAATAAGAAGAAGAAGAAGAAGAAGAAGAAGAAGAAGAAGAAGAAGAAGAAGAAGAAGCACAAGAGGAATTCCAGTACACATCTGTTGTGTTTCAGACTTGAAGTCAGAACAACAAAGACATCAGCACAGCTGTAAAGGTCACTTACGTAGCAGGCTGAGTCAATAAACAGGAATATTTAATCATGAGTAGAAGTTGTGAGTGACAAACAGGACAAGCTGTATAAGGAAAAAGAATCCCTACATTACAGGAGGTGGTATAAAAGTACATTCTGAGAATTTTCTGATTCCCCTGTGAAAGAGTCACTAAACTTTTTATCAGGGAAGGTTGAGTCATCCTGTTCTAAATGAACTAAAGTTTGTTTTGGAGAAATTTGTTCCTGGTATTGTTTGTCTTTTCATTTTTCAAATCATGATTTTCCATTTGGGTTGGTGATAGAGCTGACAATTTGGAGATAGGGAATAAATGTATAGCACTTGCAATTTGAGCAGAGGAAATAAAAATAAACACTTTCTTATTGCAGGTTTCTGATCTTACTACTACAAGAGGAAAGTTCAAAAGCTGATTAGGTAAGATCCAGATGACACAGGCAAGTACTACTAGAAGGTAAGCCTTATTAGGTCCATGCCTAAAAACAAAAATTCTATTAAATACTACATATTTTTAAAGAATTAATCAGATTTAGAATTTGTTTACATTTTATAAGTCATGAAACTAAAATAACCACATGTGAGACACTCAGGTACTAAGAACAAACAAAAACAATGGTACCATAGCAAAGGAGAAAAAGGTCTAATGCAACCTCTTAGCAATTGTTAGGAATTTGAACTTCAGTTTCCAGCTTCAGAAGCTCACATATATTCCAGTAATTGCCATTGAAAACATTTACTGCTCACTAATCAATATTGTCGAAGACATCCCTTAGAATAACTGTTTAAATCAGTATTGATAAAAAATCCTTGCACAATAAAAATTGGTCTTTTCCTAAAATGTTACCTTGAGTTTGGCCTTAAAAAAAGCTCCTCTACTGTATGAGTAGAACACAGGACATGGATGAAACCCATGGCAGAGAAGCAATCTGCCGAAAAAAGGAAGAAAGAGGCAGACATGGATTCCTTCCCAGCATTTAGGCATAGCCTCACAGTTAGTTTAGTATATCAGTATGGTGTATTGAAGGATGTTGTGCAGCTAGGCTCAAATATAATCCCTTGACCTCGTACTGGTAGGGGACAAGATTTCACTTTTATTGCCTTGTGCTCTTCTTGCTAGAGGCAGAAAAGATTTGTGAGGTTTTTCTGATCTCTCTTTTCACTTGGACCACATTAACTTTAAAACAAATAAAAATTAACAAATAAACCAGAAAGTTTGTTTTGTACTAAAAAAAGCAGAATCTATCATAAATTTTATTATCAAACTATGTTGAAAATTCTCTAAGCATTATTGCCACATTTTTACAGGGCATTTTTAACTTGTAGAGGAAGAATCCCTGGTGTTTTGGTTCCAAATGCTCCAGACTTAGAGGATGTTAAAAATTACAAAGAATAGATGTTGGAAATGCTCAAGGCATAAAACCCTAGCATAGCTTTTTAAAAAATAATTTCCAATCTAGTTTGGTTTGTTGGTTTTGTTTCTTTTTTTTTTTTTGCCTTATCAGAACATGCATCAAACTTCTTGGTATTCACACAGAACAGGAAGTTTATAAGTTTATGTGTTCAAGGCCAGGTTGGATGGGGCTTTGAGCAAGGTGTCCAAGCTCATGGCAGAAGGATGGGATTAGAATTTTCAAGTGTCCTTTCCAACCCAAACCATTCTGTGAAGTCTAGAGGAGGACAAAAAGAAATACACACCTTTCTGCCTTTCACTGGTTGGAATCAAATACCTTGGGACCAGACCCATGGAATTATCACAATGGAATTCAATATGAAAGGAAAAGAAACTTTTTTCAGGTAAGGTTTATTATTCTGTTTCTTTGCATCTTTGATAGTTGAAGCAAGCATTTCAAAGATATAGAAAGGGAAGACTCTCCAAAGTGGATAAGTACCTGTGGAAAAAGCAAGCATGCAGCTAAACAAATGTAATGAATCTTGTTTCTTGCCATGTAAGAACTTAAAGCTTATGTTACCTGGCAGCCTACTTCTGGAATATAAGATATCAATGTCAGCTAACACAGCAGGCTGGAGAAGCAAATTCCGTGATGTCAAAGATACAGCACATTTTACAACTGAAGTAAATAAAATTAATTTTAAGGCCAAAAATTATTTAGCAGTTGTGCAAAATTCATAGGACTAATTTTTATTTCAGCAGAGTGGTTGGGGGGTCCAAGCAATGCTTTGGCAAAGATCTTGCATGGAGGGCTGACTGCCAAGAGCAGCTGTGCAGTGACAAGTCTGGAATGTCCTCTGAGTAAGGCTGGCTGCAAATCTCTAAGGACTCTGAGAGGGGGAGGTTCTTTAATATCTTGAGAAATATGAAAGCCCCATTCAATAATTAAAAAAAAAATCATTAGTCATAAAAGAAGGAAACATGAAAATAACCTTGTTACAATGTTGCTGTTTATTCACCCTGGAAAAACATATTTCATGTGTGTTCAGTACACTTCCTCTAAGATTCACTTTTTCTGACGAGTAGCTTTATGAGGTTAGGGTTCACATAGTAGACCAAAGTTTAGTAAGTTTGACTGCATTCAGGATTTCAACATTCCTATAATGAAATATAGGATATTCCTACACACCATAATACAGTATTCCAAATTCCTTATTGGCCAGAATTAGAGTTTTCCATATATTTCAGAAGTGTTACTGTGCTATGTGAACACCTAATTCTGCTCTCTAGGCTCAATACAAGGGGTCACTGATTGAGCAATGAGGTTAATTACTGTAACATCTGTATCAGTCTACTTCTCAGATACATAAAAACAACTTTTGTACTTCTTTGCTGCTTTTAAATCTAGTAATAGAACATTCCTAAAGTTGTCTTCATACAAAATCTTCAATCTACACCACAAAAACCTTTAGAAGAAAAATGAAACAGAATAAAGGATAATATATTTACCTGGGTCTTCCATAAAAGCTTATTTTAACTGTATCATTTAAGTAATAAAACATAATTCCTGTTAATGAACTGGAACTACTTTAAGATGCAGTAGTGTTCAAATGCAAACCAGATATATTCAGGAACAGAGGCCCCATTTAGAAACTGAAGTTCAGCTGTCTTAAGTTTGAAACTTCAAGTATTTAGTGCAGAGTGATCTTCCTTCTATAGGTTTCAATGAATTGTTCCACAAAAAAAATTAATAAATTTTAAGGCATTTCTCCTACATTTGATTGAGTGATTTTAATAAAATTCTTCAACAAAACTATGTCCTACAAGACTCCATATATCAGTTTAAGGCATTTGCAGACGGCATCAGCTGTGTACTGAAAACACCTTGTTCATAACCAGCCTAACAGACCCCTCCATCACAAGACAGTGGTCACCCACCAAGGCTAGCAGCTCCAGCTCTTCTCTCCAAAGTTCAGACTGACTAAAAAAAATGAGATGTGGCTTAGGTCTAGATTAAACATTAGGAAAAACTTCTTCACTGTGTGGGTGGTGAGACACTGGCACAGGTTACACAGAGAAGTTGTGGTAACACCTCCTGTCCCTGGAGGTCAGATGGAGCTCTGAGCAGCCTGGTCTAGTGGAAGGTGTCCCTGTCCACAGCAGTTGGAACTGAATGATGTTTAAGGTCCCTTCCAATCCAAACCATTCTATGATTCTATGAATTCTCTTTTAAAACTTCAACACGGTTTGTTTGCAGATATTCTTTTTAGTTCAGATGTATTTGCATATACAGTATTGCAGAAGTCTGAAATCCATTATTTCATTGAAAAGAATTGCAATCTTTCTGCTTGCCTCCCACTGAGATTATTCATGTTTGCATTAATGCCACATTTTCAAACTTTAAATGCAAGAAAATTCTAAGTTACAATATTAATTATCATCTAATATCTAGTGTCATCCTTGTTTATTCTTTCTAGCATCAGGGAGTTCTACAGGACCTTAACATCTAATAGACAATGAAACAGTTTATATTCAAGAGGTTGATCTCCAATTATGTTGATCACAACCTCACCAGAACTGCCAGGTTTTCAGCACTGACATCTTCATGCAGGTGCTACAAGTGAGAAGTATGTGGTCATAGTTTCAGTTTTGCAGAGAGAACTAATTGACTTTCGCACAGGATTTTGGTTATTGTGAAATCTGAGTTTGTTCCACTTGGTAACAAAAGCTGAACATTTCATAATTGTCTGTGAAAGGCAGTGAAGCTTCTGTATGGGAGCAGGTCAGCCCCTGGGCTTCCCCAAAGCATTAGTAGTGTGAGTGCTGTTTTCTTGAGACAGGTTAGGAAAGGGATTGCCCTGAAGGCTGCTCCTGATGGACCTCTCCCAGAGCTGCCTCCTTCAGCTGCTGGAGCCCCAAACCCATTCCAGCTGTGCAGCTTCTAAGCTTCTGAGAGACCCAGAGGAAAATACCAGTGTCTCAGAAACAGATTTCAATCTGCCTGAGCCAACAAATTCCTACCAGAAAAGGTTTTGTCAGAACTTTTCCAGTCTCTTCCATTTGTAATAAAAGGCTTATGTTTTACTATAAAAGTGATTATTTTGCTGTGTGCAGCATGTTTCTGGGTACCAGTGCTGTCATTTGGATATTAGGAGAGGTGGGATGGTGTTGGCACTGATCCTCTCCATCCCAACTTTGAACCATAAAATACCAAAGAAATTTCTTCTTGCTTTAGAATTCCTTTGCATAACTGAAATGAAGGTCAACATTGCTTGTAGTACCTTCAACACTGGCACAGGATTCTGAGAAGGAAACACATCAGAAAAGGTATCAGTCTGTGGCAGGAGCAGTAATGGCCTGGACCAGGCCAGGCAGGTAGCACCTGAACCCTGGTCATGCAGAGGACTTTGTGTATTGTATGGCATTAATTTCTCTCTTGTACTGATGAAGGAGAACTGTTCCAAAAATAATGAAATACAACTTTTGTGAAACTAATTCTCTTACCTTTGAACATGCCACTTTATTGTTATGTAAGAGTGATGGTTATGAAAATGTGAATATGCTTTTCCTCCTCAGAACTAGAAAATTGGCATGGCCCAATAGGATGCAGATGTAAAACATGCAAGCCAGATGTGGCCTTTAGAACCATACAGTTCCTTCCATGTTCTTTTTAACCTGTGAAATGCACAGAGAGAGAACAATAGAGTGTAAAGTATGCACATCTTTGGGATTCCCAGCAAAATTCCTTATGGAGTGCCTATGGAATCCCCTTCTGTTAAAAAATTAAAAATATTAAGATGAAAGTTTTAAAATAGGAGGTTAATTTTTTTATCAAATAAAGTGGCAGTGAAAAGCATCTCCTACTCCTGTAATCTTTTGGCAATTTTTAGAAATACATTATTCATTTTTAGTTGGTGGACTTTTTTCTCTGAATGGGCAGTTACATATTTTTATAGAAAAAAATTTATCTCATAGCCATTATCCAACTCATGTATGGTACTTGTAATATATGGCATCTATAAGATGTCATGCCCATTGCATTAACTTGTTGTCTGCAACAACAGTTTACATATCATCCCTTACTGAGTTGGTCAGTGGCTGTGAAGTCACAATGGAAACACATTTTAGCTTGTACTTAGTGGACTTAGTGTAGGACTCTGATCAGAGTTGCAAGAGACTGAGACAGGCGAAGAAAAATAGGGCCCCACTAAGTTGCAATTGCTACCTTGCTAATTGCAAAATTGCTAACATATGTAACTTGTTTGACTGTGGTCAGAACTCAGTGCTCCTCACATGCAGTTGACCACATTTGTCACTTTTTAAGTACTAAGGAAGGGAGATGTGAAGAGGCAACAGCAACTAGTCAGGTTGTATCCTTCAAGTAAGGACATAGATCTGATAGGGCTGAAGCTGTTGGGAAGACAATTTTACTGGTTTAGACATTTTCCCTTGAGGTACCCATATGAAAGCAGATTTATTTTCATTTGTGGGCATATTGTGTAATGTCTCCTATTCCTGCCCAGTGAAGAACAGTGTGCCCTATCCAGTGCTTTTCACTAAACTACTAGGTCCTTTTACCAAAGAATGTGCTTCCACTCCCCTGTAGGACTGGAATTCAGCCTGTCAACCAGCCATGTGTTCAAGATATTAAGAGGAAAGAAAAGGTGTACCATTTTGGGGAAACTCTGAACACTTCCCATGGAGTTCAGACACTCACCTCCCAGGTAAGCCCTTATTCGATAACTGAGATGGATAAAAACAACTTGGCTAACAACAGTTCAGTGCCTCTTCTATGTCATGTGAAACCTTACAAAGTAATGAGGTCTCCCTAGAGGTGGTGGAGGTGGTGATGGGATGAGTTTGGGCTTTGGTAGAAAGATAGTAAATCCACCATTCACCTGAACTGGTAGCTTTACTACTTTGCTACATCTTTCATGGTCAGGACTTCTTTTTAATGTGCTCCTTATGCTGTTTTCCATGAACTTTCCTGTCAGCAGCCTGAGGTGAGCTGTAACCTCAAGAGTGACGGTCACCACAGGACTGGTGATTGTGTCTAAAGCAAGATCATTACTGGACTACTCTGCACTGTAGAAGTTCATGGTAAAGACCTCCTGAGGAGGTTTTGTGAAAGTCATTTTGCATCCCAGTGCAATCCTGGTGAAGCTAAAAGGAAAGAGAAGTTCCTTGCATTATGGTAAATTACATTGGAGCAACTGCTGTCTGCTGAAAATGAGACTCCAGGCCAGCATGGGCCTCCAGACCAGCACGCACAACAGAGCTCAGGGATGACAGAAGTGAGTGAAAGCAATCCTGCTTATTAGAGAAAATAAGTTTAACTGTGAATCACATTACTTAGACGAGATGTTTTCTTCCACAGAAGTTAATAAATATGCAAATTTTTTGCCTCTGTGCCCTGTGATCATCTGAGCTGAAATGTGGTGGATATAAATCCTAACTGGAGCTAAAAACCTCATACCCATGAAATGCTTGACTTACTATATAGCTTTGTCAGAGAAGGAATGGGGTCAAAGGGAAAATATGGTAGAAAGTGTGCAGAGCATACTGTCAAAGTGCTGCTGAAATGACAAGACACAGGTAGTCTCCTTTGGCCTGTCCTGTTTAATGTCAGTGACAAGAAAGACGTAATGAAGATGATGTCAGGCTAACACGAGAGCAAGTTTGTTCACAGAGCTGTGAGCTTCCATACACAGGGAATCCAGATCAACAGTGAGTCATTCTGCTGAAAGAAAGCAATGCTGACAGAATTGGACAAAAGGAAAGTTTCTATACAATTTCTTAGCAATGCAGAGTGGGAGGAAAAAGCCACCCCACAGGATGAACCAGTGAAGACTCTAAAATGAAGAAGTAATGTTTATTTACTGAAATCTGCCAATTTGTATTCTAGCTTGGCATGTCACTCCCCTCCAGACCCCCTACACAGACAACAGCACTTATCCTGTGATACACAGCTGGGGTGGGGAAAATACTGAAAAAAATGGAATAGAGACATAGAGTACCATAAACTTACACCATTTTGGATCTGTTCCAAGAAAAAGCCTTTTGCTCTCATGCTGTGAGGCCTAAATAAAAGAAGAAAATTCTCCCCATTCTGCAACAAATATAATTTAAGAACAGAATATGAAATTACACAGCCTTAAAATAATTGCACTTCCATTGAATCAAGATCTTGCTACTTAGCATATAGTATTTTTCAGGTTGTCTAGAAAATTATTATTTAGAAGAATATATACTATTGATTTTTGTGAATAATGCCAACAGAAACTAGACAGACACACAAGCACTTACAGCCTTCTTTTCCAGGATAGCTGCTAATTGTGCAGATCCAGGTATTTATCACAATGTACAATCTTACTTTCTTGTACACCCTTCTCTACCTACCTGAAATCCTCTTTTTTATTTTGTTCTAAAATTAAAATGCTACTGAGACCAGAAACAGCATCTTCTTCAGGGATACAGAAGCCAGTGGAGGGAGTGTGCTGTCCACAAAGGATTACATCTTGTAGAATGATAAAAACATGAGCAAGCAGACCATGAGTTGACAAAAAAGCACAGGTGTTCTAATGAGATTTCTTTATTTTTTAATGGCTATTAAAAAAAACCCAACAAAATACTACTCTTCCAATATCACAAGTAACCATAATTTTCTTAAGGGAGATACCAATTTTCAAGAAATGTAATAAACCTTTTGCATACTTACTAGACATTCTTCACACTCTGAGGGATAAATCTCACCCACCTAGAATGGCTGTGGCTCTCTGTCAGATGCAAGATATATTATGGAAATATGAATATAGAAAAACAGGCAAATATAATCAAACCACTTTTGACTATATATTAGACTATATAAAGTTTATATATTATTTTTTGCAGGTCAATTGTTTATATCTTCTGGGTTTTAAAATTAGATAAGGAAAATCAGAGTGTTTGCCAAAATACTGGAAACCAAGGCTTTGCTGGGTGTACCACATCTTTAGTTTATTTTACATGTTTTTTTCATTCTTTTCATGTTCTTATTTATTCAGATATTTTCCCAATGGGTGTAAGCACTGTTACATCACCAGCTGCACAGATTTCATGACAGGATATTACAGCAGTGATGGACTCTGATAGGAGATTTCTATTAATGTGATAGAAATCACAGTATTCTGTTCAGTACTCTGAACACATTAGAACTTCAAGAGAAAATGCAACCAGCCTTAAAATTTATTATATGAGATACTAATCTACATGTAAAAAAAAAAATCAACCAAAATAAAGACATCTAACTGGAATCCAAGCCTATAATTCCTTAATATTTTAAAAGGTGTTGCTTTTTAAATACTTGTTGAATGTGTAGATCCCAAATCAAATTGTAAACCTCTGATGTTTTTCCTTTAAATTAGTGTTTCTCTCTATCTAGAAAATAAAAAGAACTGTAGCCTGGGAAATTTACTGAGTTTCAGAGATAAAGAGAATCCAAGTATGCCATCAAGGCAAAACCAACTATTTCTCCAAGTTGGAAATCAAGCACCTGCAGCTTAACACAAAGATGTTCTGATAGGATCTTTTATTTTACTTGGCTTGTAGGCTGTGATCAATCTAAAAAAGCCTGAATAGAAACTTTGTTCCTGTTCTAGCAATCCTTGCATGCTTTCGAAAGGTGGCATTTTGAAGGTCATGAATGAATAGGCTAACAAATACTTTTATAAAAAATTGGGTTTTTTCAAATACCTTTGCAGGTTTGAAAATCTCACTCATGACCATATTCATGCTCCTCTCTCCTGCAGGACAAATTTTTTCAGCTTTGTTTTTTTATCTTCTGAGGTAAAATTCCTTCTCTCTTCTTCACCAAGCCATGAATGTTGCAGAAAGCTGAAGCAGTGATTTTCTTTCTCTTTTTCTTAAAATCTAGATCCCCATATGAAAAAGGCCTAATGCACTTAGCAAAAAGATTAGGCTGAGCAAAGCCAAGTCGAGGATCATGTATTGTAACATTCACATCCAAATTAGGTCTCACTCCTCATCTTGCTTTTTACATCTGTTGAAATATGGTTTCTATTATGGTTTTGGAAGATTTCCATTTACTGTAAGTTTCAGATGGTATTGATGAGGTCACTGTTTACTTTGAATAGCTCTTTGATAGGACAAAAGAGAGCACAATGGAACATTCAGGAAGCATGGCATGTAATACATTATTAAATTAATCATATGACAGTTGTATTGAGACATAACCTCTCTTTAGCCCTAGGGCATAGCCTTAGGGGACAGCTGTCCCACAACTCCCCATCACAGCAGGTTCTCATGTAATTGCAACAAGTGATGCTGATTATTGATAGATAACAGCCATGTGAATTCTGCCTGCTCAAGCCACTGTGTACAGCTGTATAAACCAGAAAAGCAGACTGGAGAACAATGGGCAGAGGTGTACTACCCACACACATGCCTTTTCAGAGGATATTTCTGCAGCCAATACTCTGGTAGCAAAGACACACTCCTCATAATAACTGGAAGTGTCTTTGCATGCTTTCCTGATAGGCTTCTGAGAACAGACTTGGATTATAGTCAAAAGCCTTATCTAGGTGTTAGTCATGCTTAGACATTCAAACTGAGACTTCAAAATCAATTTGTGGTTATGTGCCGACATTGAAGAGGCCACCATGCTGTTTCCAGTGTGGAAACAGTGCTGCTTCTGTGTGCCCTGCATCATCTTTAACACTCCTCACTGGGAGCCCTCCAGCAGCTAGACTGCTGTGGTGGGTCAGAAGGATAAGCTCAGTGGTTTTTCTAAAACCTGACTTCTTTTTTTTTTAGTTTAAGCTCAGTGTATGTGATTTGTTTCTTTATTTTTACTGACAAACATACTTGAGAGCATGAATTGAATGCAAGCAAAGACCCATGATGGCCCTGGTAATTATATGGGAAAAGTGTGATGTTCAGCTGTACTATATGGCTCTGCTAAAGTCCAGATACAAAAGGATATTTATGCAGCAAGCATATTTCATACTGCTTCTGACTAATCCCCACACTGTGAGGTGTATCGTGAAGATCCTTTATTTCCAGGGGCTCATAACTTCTTTGTTTGAAGAATCTTCTTTTAGCTTTAGAGATAACCTGGCAGACAGCTGATAAAGTGGCCAGAGTTGACAATCAAATCATAACAAAAAACTCTTTTCTTCATGAGAATATGAATTTGGCTGAAGTGAGTTAGTGAGAATCTTGAAAGACAATGGCCTTTGAAATATGTGTAAATGATCATGTTATGGGGAAGAAAGAGGAGCGATTAAATCTATTTTCTCTGTATAGTATATTCTTACTATATATTAAGGCAGTTTCAGGAACATGATTTTGGTTTGTTAAAAAATATTTGAGGAAAAAATACTGTTTAACTTGTCACTTTTGCTTGACAAAAGGTTTCATATTCAATATGAACTGCACTTGTTAAATACTCTAAATTAAATTTGTCTACAACATTTCTTTTCAAAATGCTGCTTAAAATATCCTGTTATCCTTTGTCTTAGGTACTGAAGTATTTCTGTCAATATGTAAAGCATACATAAGTACTTACACCTCAATTATTTTTAGTGACGCTTCATGCACTGTTTGGGATAGCCTATGAAGTGCTGTGTTAGGCAATCCTTCATTAAAAAATTATATTTCTTCATAACAATAGTGACTTCCGGTTTTGTCTAGGGCAAATTACAAACTGCTCAGTACTTCTGAAGAATTTAATTTACACCCCTACAAAGTGAAAACCAGCTATATGTGCATCAAAAAAGAAAGTTAATTTTTGTATCTAACATAAATCATCAGTAATGTAAATATAGAAACACATTTTTTAAATGAAGCCAAGGAGAGTATATTTAGAGGCAAATATTGAAGAAGTATAAATAAGACAAGGATATTTTACACAAAGCAAGGCTGTGAAGAAGCTCCATGTGTGAAACTGCACCTTTTCTGGAAGACCACTGATCCCTAGGGATGTGCAGATGCTTGAAGTGGTTTGAAAGGAAGGCTGATGGATCAGTTGGCATATACACAAGCACAGCTGCACGGTAGAGAGTTCTAGAGGAAGTAAGATTGTTTTTATAACTTGAAACTTCAAGATATGCATTTAAATGATAGGGAATTTCCAAGAAAAAAAAAAAAAGAAGACATATTTCCTCCAAATAATATTATTACATCCTGAATATGAATATGTGCTGTGTATGTATTCCTATACAGTCAGAAGTCGTGCATGCCAGTTGCGCAGTTGTGCATACCAAGATGTAAAAGGAAATAGGGTCTTATGCATGAAGAAATATCACAAAGAGGTTTTGGAATAGTGAACTTGATGAAAAAATGGCAAAAGACAATGTATCTCACATGACACAAATTCAGTTTGAAATAATTTGAAAGTGATCAATACCTTCAATGGAAGTAAAGAAACATACAGCTTAAAAACCTGCTGGTTTTGACACTTAAATTATTTTTTAAAAATGCATGAAATCTGTCTGATTCTTGCTACTAAGTTTCTCTGCTCTAGTCAGAGGAGAGGAAGAAAACTGGCATGCTTAAACATAAATTTGGCTGCATTAGTAGGAAATCTACTGTAGTCATAAATGGAAAGTATTCAAGCTAAAATGTCAGTAGTAGATGACAGGAGTCAGTGTTAGAGGTCCAGATTTTAAATATTTACGCAAATATAACGTAACAGAGATGTGGAAAGCAAAGGCATCCAAGTTTGCAGATAGCACTTAATTAGCAAGTACTGCAAATAATGAAGGAATGTACAGTCAGAAATCAGAGACTGAATGGAGAAAAAAGTTTGATCTGTCAGGTGAGAGTAGCTATAATAATGATGGAGTTTTTAAAAGGCAACATGCAAAATATTTTTAATGTTAAAATTTTGTGAAAAACTTAACCTTTTAAAAATTTGGTAATAAGTATATATGTAGCAGTTGCTGGTTATTGTTTTAGTGTTTTTGTTTTTCTTAGGGACTACAGATCTCTAGCTCTAAGGAGTTACAGAGTTGCAGTCATTCCATTGTCCTTTATAGGGCCTTTGGCCTAGATAGACCAAAACATTTAGGCATTCACAGGAATTTTGCCAATACAGAGCCCCAAGCCACTCTGAATCTCTTCCCCAAAACCAATAGGGTTCCCCATGTTGCCTGGCAGTCTGTTCCCTTGTACACTCAGCACAGCCTCTGCCTGGGCAGTGGTCAGTAGGGAGCTGCTGTCTAGGTCTCTCACAGCAAAATGAGTGAACTTGGTTCTCAGTCAGAACTAAGGAGACAAACGCACATTCCTATTCCCTCTTCAGCATCAAAATCCCCTGCTTAGTTAAATTCCAGTCTTAACAAACATAAGTAGAGAAATGGGTTCTTTATACTTGTCCAAGGACATTTCTAAAATGACAGAAATTCTGTCTTCTCCATCCTCCTTCTCACAGCCCCAGCTCAGGTTGGCTGTTGGTTTCATTTTAGTCAGATCTTTAAAATCTCCAGGGAAATTGCCTTCTCTTCTCTGGATACTTGTTCCAGGGCTGTGCTACTTGATTTTGAAAGTTACTCCTTCCATTTGAACTGAGCCTCCCGGGCTGCAATTTGTGCTGGTTTTCTCTTACACTGACTGTGTCTATCCAGAAGAGTTTGACTGTTCCTAATTCCTCTTCAGCTGTTGCAGGTTACATTTAGATCCCTTTCACTGACAGGCTAAGAATCACTTGCTTACCCAAACAGATCTTCTGCTGAAATTCCCCACGTCCCTGTTCAACAGGATAGTTTGTTGGATATTGGATAGTGATGTTTGAATTGTCCTGGGCTAAGGAAGACAGTGATTCACACAAATTTGAGGATGCAACCTGTCCTCCAGAACTAGGCTGGTTGCTCACACAAACTTAGAATCAGAATCATAGACTATTCTGAGTTGGAAGGGACACATGCAGATCATCAAGTCCAGCTCCTGGCCCTGCACTGGACACCCCAAGGACCACACTCTCATATGCCTGAGAGTGTTTTCCAATTGCTCCTTGTACACAGAGAGGCTTGGTGCTATGACAACTGCCCTGGGGAGCCTGTTTCAGTGCCCAGTCACCCTCTGGGTGAAAAACCTTATCCTGATATCTAAGCTAAACCTCCCCTGACTCAGCTTCATGCCACTTCCTCAGGTCCTGTCACTGCTCATGAGAGTGAAGAGATCAGTACCTTCCCAGAGTCTTCCCCTCATGAGGATGCTGAGAACCACAAGGAGGTCGCCCCTCAGTCTCTAATCTGATCTAATGGATGTATCTCAGGTAGCTGGAGATAAATGACATTAATTCCATTACAGCAGTCCAACATCTGCCGTTCAAAGCACTCACTGCTAACACAACCCCAGATTCACACTTCATAAACTACTGAGTCTTTGCAGCAGAATAGGGTGCATGCAGATCCATTATTATTTAAAAATCAACCATGTTGAAAACATGGACCACACAGATTTATTTATGTCTTACCAATAGGAAAGTAGCTGGGGAATTTTTCAGCATAAACTTTCATGTTTATGTTTGCCTTCAAGCATACTGTACTAACAGTTTTAAACACTCTGATTAGCACAAAGGTAGGAGAGTTTTAAACTATCCCATAATTTTTGCTATGGGGCCAGCTGATAAGTCATAGCAGAAATTTGTTTTTAAGCATTGTTAACAGTTAAATGTTTTTGAAGTTTTGAAAATGGTTTGTATGCTATGATATTTATATTACACTATTTGATGCTTACATACTGCTGCAAACATTCTTTTTAAACACAAATCAGAATCAAACAGTAGTTAAAGATTTTTAAATTTCACAAAGGTATCTTCATATATAGAGAGCATTTGGATGATATCAACTTCTCAGAGACAGAGCCTGTGTCTGTTACAAAACTTCTCCTCAGCTGTATTGTATCACACCTTAGAAACAGATTCTTCCCTTTTTGTTTATATTTGTGCAACTGTGCAAAGGACAGTATGGGTGAACTACTGCTGCTTAACCCAGCATCTCTTTCAGTCTCTAGTGCTCTCTTTGCCATCCTGACAATCTGATGGGGTCAAACATTTAACCTTTCAGGTCACAGATCAGCTAAGACTTGCCCTCATTTGACCCATGTGAAGAATAATAAGACCCCTTTTCCAATAGTCTTTGTCCTGACCAACCCAGCTATAATGTCAATTAACTTGGCAAGGCTTAAAGCCACGTTGAAAATCATTCAGTGTCTGAGGAATGTTAATAGCAGAACAGCTGTTTTCAAGAATCGCACACTTTGTGTTTCTTGTATTAAGAATTTTACTAATTCTTCCCTCATTGTTTGCTCTCATATGACATAAGATATAAACTGATCTGCTGACCTCAAAAATGTGTTTTGCTTGCAAAGGGAGTAGTTTCTTATAAGAAAAACAGTATTTAGCTAGAATGTCTAAAAAGTTTTGTTTTGTTTTCTGCATAAGCACCTAATTTGGTTTCTTGTATTTCTACTAACACATGCTTCCAGCAGAGGTTTGGACCAGATGATCTCCAATGTCCATTCTAACCTATATTCTTCCATAAATGTTGCTGAATTAAAAGTTGGTTTAGACTCTTTTCTGCTCTGTTCAGCCCAAGCTGTGAAGGAATCAATCTCAGCAGCTGAATGGAACTAGCCCTGACTTACTTTTCTGTCCAGTTCTAACCTTCTTCCCACAGAAGATGTTTATAACTCATATATCTCAGCACTTTTAATTTCTTGCGTCCAAGAGCCTTTTCCATAATAATGAACTGCTTCTTTCACTAGAGCAAACACTACTCTAGCCTGGATAAATGCCTTTCAATTTAAAAATTAAAAGGAATTGATTTATTTAGCTTTTGTCTTTGGAAACCATATTTACCTGGAGTTTCAGCCCAGAATAGCACTTTCTGTCATGGGTGAGATGAAGTCTGATGTATTGCCACTCAAATGGGTTATGATGTGAACATTAAATAAATCAGGAGGAAAGCCTACCAGTCTTCAGTGAGATATAAAGTTCAGTTTTTCAAATCTAGAAGGTCATACGAGACTAACACTGGAAACCATGGAATTCATTTACATTGCACACTAAAATACAGCATTAAAAATATAATACCCATTCCAGTAATAAGCTTGCACATATTCATAAATTTAAAAATTGTACTTGTAATGCAGAACTGATGAATATGGGCATTATTACAATATTTAGTTACAGGACTGCACAGTACTATTTTCACAGGACTTCTGCTTTCAAGTTGCTTTCATGGTCCTTTGGCATTCAACATCCAATCCAAAAAGTTATCCCTGCACAGGACTCATTTGGGTCAAACAACTGGGTCATCCCACAGCCCTATTTTCCTATATCCTTGTTCCTGTGACCTCTATTTCCCTCCTTACAGACAGATGCTTCAAGTCTCAGTGTGGTCCACCAAACTCTTTGCCCTAACATTCTCCTCCTGTAAACACCTCTGGCCATCTATGTTCTGAAAACAGAGAGCTTTGTCCTTTGCACAGCTTGAGCAAGGACACCCAGGACTGACAGTGCTGAGCTCTCATCATGTGCACTCTTGGTACCAGTCCCTGACTTGATCTACTCCAAAGAAAAGCCCAGCTCACTTCAAGCTGGAATCTCCCTCAATACATGTAGCAGCCTTCTAGAGCTGTGACTTCAGAAGCCTCACAATCCTCTAGTTTTCAGACTGAGATATTTTCTTTCTGGTCTTTTTTTCATCTTTGCCTTTTTTTTTTCTTTTTTAAAGTCTTAAGTTGTTAAAGATGCAGTTCCACGTCAACAACAAAGAGTACAGGCTGGACACTTCAGTCACTCCTTCCAAATTTTATGTTTCTGTTTCAAATCATTACAATTTCACACAAAAGAGGTAACTAGAACATTTTGATATGGACAGAATGATGTATTTTCTCCTAATTTAGTTCTTGGAAATAGTAATTTTGACTGAAATTTTCCAGAAAGATTTAGCCTGAGGCAGATTACCCAGTATGCAAAAATTCAGGCCAAATAGTTAAAGTTTGGTAAAGTTATGAGCTAGAGAAAATGATTTTGTAATGGAATTTCTGGGCAATTTTAGAAGATGGTGCTACCAGTCAAATCTACCACACATAAATAGGTACTTAAAAATGTATTAATTTTCTGGAAATCACTAACTTTTTTTCACCCTAGAAAGAGCTTGGTACAAATTTTCTGGATTTTCTGATGAATACTGCAAGTGAATGCTGAACACAACTAAATACATCATTTAAATGCTGAGTTTCAAAGAAGACAAGGATGTCTTACAGGAATGAGCAGTTGAGAGACTGGGCACATGAAAATGCATATATTCACAAGAATTCCATGTCCTTTACACTGTGACAAACTATTTGATAAAAGAAGAAATGACTTTTGATGCAATTCCAAAAGCAGCAGAAGTTTTAATGCTATTGCCAGAGGCAAGTGGACTAGAGGTAGCACTGAACATTATTTGCAGTCATACAAAGATGCCAGTGGCAGCTTCCATGCTACTTCAAGACATATTTGTATAAATATCATTTCAATATTAGCAGCATTAGTTTTGAAATTGCAATTTTTTTCCTACGTACTTACATACATAAATGGACCCATTAAACAGAGCCTTAATGCTCGGGTGTCATTGTGTGGCAGATTTGAAAATAAAATTTAAAAAAATCACTCAGCTTCTCAAACAGAAGAGCTTATTCAGGCCTAAGATATTACTTTTTCTTTATGATGTCCTTGAAATGGATTTTTCTTGATAAACTCAGTATATTAGTGCTTAATTTAGTATGATCCACAGTCCTTGTATATATTTTCAGCACTTGTCAGCAAACTGATTAGTTTCAGAGAATTTCAGGCATCTTTAAATTGTTCGATATAAAGTCAGTGTAGTGAAACTAACTCGAATAATTTTGCATTCCATGAAAATGAAATCTGTGGTTTAAGACCAAGGCCATGCATACTAATTATTCCAGTTGTGGACTTTGATCAGAAAGAGCAAGCTGTACTGGTAGGATTTCTTCCTCACCTTACCCAGAAATGTCTTTTCTTCTTTTCCATGATGTCAGATATGGTGGTGGCACCTTCCCCTACCAAACAGCAGCTGAATCAAGAAACTTGGTTTGGTTTGCACAGGTCAGGTGGCCCTGAGGCATAGCAATCTTCCACTAACTGAGCACATGCAGTGACACTTTGGCTGAATTTTTTCAGTATGTTTACTAGCGGTTCATGAAGCTAGCCAGTAACAAATAAAATGTTATTTTCTGCATTATTTTCTGCTCTTAAAAATAGTTAAAACTATAAAGTGGCTAAAGTTTATTGCAATCTACACGAATGAATTTTGGGTGCTTCAAAACATCAGTTGTTAAACAGGATGGAATAGGCAGCAGAAGCCACACTCTGGGCATAGTTTTGTGCTGTATCCTGTGAAAAACGGAACCACTTCAATTCCCATTCCCATGTCTTTTCTCTTGTAGAGCCACTTTAACCCATTCTTTGCTAATGCCTCCCAGCTAATGTTCTCACAGCCTCAAGAGACAGAGCTATGCTTGAGGAATGCCAAGCAGCAATGTGTTCACACACACTGGCAGCACCTGACCCAGATGCCACTGCCAAGGCTTGAGTCAATGTTGTACCATTTAAAAAAGAAACAGATCTTTAACCTGGCAGTGCTACTGAGAATCAGCTTGTGTTTGTTAAAAATGGTAGGAGTTTTGTAGTTTGCTCCACAGAAACAACATGCCATAAATTTTTTAAGGTGAAGGAAAATGCTGAGGTGTCCATACAGGATCAAAAAGGATCAGAAAAATTACAACACACTTTGAAATTAAACTGACTTGTCATGGACAAATCAGTGAGGAGTGGTCACAGGAACCTCACCTCAGAATGTTTTGCCATCTACTGTTTCAGATGATAAAAAATTATGTCCAGACATGAGACCAGAAGCTGATGTAGATGAAGAAAGATTAACAGTGCATGATCTTACTTATCCCATATTTAAAAGATACAGTTTGCTAGCATAAATACACAAGAAAGGACGGATGGTACCAAAGGTTGATTGAGAGGTTTCAGTGGGTCTCTCACATCAAATACATGCACAAAAAACTTCCAGCAGAGAGCAGTGTGTGCACTGAAAGAGCATTGTGACAGCATGGGAGACACCTACGGCTGGGTACAGCTCCCAATCTGCTTTATAAATCAACAGCTTGAGTCCTGCAGTGGGAACAAAACTAGTTCCTCAAAAGAACTGCAGGACTAAACATTTCCTGCTCATTCCAAGAAGATGAATCTTCAGAATGAGAATTTTATAATCTGAAATAATTTGATATATTAAGATTCACTTAAATAATTTAAAGGCCTAATTATTGAAATTATTGAAAATGGGAACTGTGGTACATCTGCATTACATAAAGCAGTGTCATATTTGAGACATGCAGATTATCACCATCCACCATGCACCATGATATCCTGCCCTCAAAACACAGCAGCTTTCTGATCATGCTCACTCTGATCCTTGGTCTAGCAGATTCTGTCTAGACCAGGGAATCTCAGAGTAGTACCAATTCTACTTTTCAGTGCCCTTATCTGTTCCTCACCAATAATTTAATGATAAATGAATTTTCAAAATTTATATCAGAAAGTAGTATAACAGATTTTGACAAGGTGCTGTAGAAATTATAAAAACAAATGAAGACACTGCAAGGCAAGGTAATATCAGACAGGAAATGGATAAAGGGCTAAATGAGTGAGCTTTAAAGGCTTCTCCAGGCAAGACAATTACTGTCATCTTCAAAGAGTAGGTCTTGGCTTGGAGTAATTAGAATTGAATCTCCTAAAAGAGCTGCATCTGTGACCTGAAAGCCTTGTTATTTTGGGAGAACAGCATTTTTTGAAGTTTTCATTGTTTTGTCAATAGCTTTGTAACTGCTGCTAACTGTTAAAAACACAACTTTCAAACAAAATTTCCACTTACTGGCATTCTTGTAGGCACTTTTAGTGAAGCAACCCAGTATTGAAATCCACTTCTGAGGCTTGTGAGAGTTGCTAGGTAAAATCTTTTTTTTTGTGTAGATCTCAAAAGTCAATCTACATCCAGTGATATATCAAAGCAATCAGAGGCTGCCTACTGTAATTATTGGGGTACCTAGAAATAGAAGCAGAAAAAAGAGGCAGTTCCCAAAGACTAGAACCAAACAGAAGTATTCCTCTTCTCTGAGAAGATGATGCTGTGCAGCAACACGTGATGTGAGTCATCAGTAGAAGAGAGAAAACTGCCTTCTGCCTTGGCTTCTAAGGACATTATTCCTCAATGATTTTTGGTTTTAAGTATCTAAAATTAGCATCCATCTTATTTAAAGTAGATAGTCCTTTTTGGAAGCAAGGAAAGGATATTATTAATGGTGTGCTTTCTGAAGAATTTATTTCATTGTCACCACCAGTGAGAGCATAGTGAAAGGGCTGTTTGTGTTGGAACTAACTTTTAATCTCTGCAGAAGTCTGTAAAAGCAAAGTCCTTGAACCACCATGAACTCTTGGCAGTTATATGCTCCTTTAAAACTGCTCATTGTGACGAACTTAGCTTCATGATTCAGCCTGTGAATATCTTCATACGAAATGAAAAATGAATCTATAGCTGAACTTAGTGAGTGCTCTTCTGAGAAACAGAGGGAGAACATACAGGGAAAAAAAATCTTGAGGCTGAGTTTTCTGCTTTGAATTGGGGTAATGGAAAATGTTATTCCCCAGTCACCTTCTCAACTCCTATTTATTACACAATATCCTCTTGCTTTCCAGCTCAGCTCATGCTGGCTTTCATGTTTCTGCTGAACAATTTCTATGATACTGTAGGCCAAAAAATTAGATCTCCTTTTTTATCATCTAGCCAAGTTCAGGCCAGACACTCAGCTGGACAAAACCACAAATTCTCAGAAGATTCAGTATCACAGAAATTGCACTTCCCGTCTGCCTACTGATTAGATAAGTGCCACATCTTTAGCCATGTTCATATCTTTTCTTCATTTTCTAACAATCAAACACCAGAAATCCATATGCCCAGCTTCTGTTCTTGAACATTAAAAGTCTCATAAACCCTGATTTTCTGATGTTTGTTTGACACAATCTTTTCTCAAGCTACATTATTCCTGGATATAACTGAATAATTTTTTTCCAGGGCAGTTGAAGACACTCAATAATTCTGAGGACTATTCAGTAGGAGCCACAGGAAGGGTTCCACAATCTGGCTGAACCCTACAGAAGGATCTGTGTCACTTAAACATTTCAGATTATGATCTGATAGGCATGTTCCTTTTCTGAGGTTTCAAAAAGACCTAAAAGTTTTGATTGGAAGGCTTAGCCAAACTGCTTTTTTTTCTTAAGCCAGTTTTTTTAATAAAAACATTTTTATACATTAAAGAGAGAAAAGGTCAAGTTTCTCGAGAGAGTGGAGACTAAAGAGAAGTTAAAAGAAACTGACATCTTTACTGAAGGAAGGTTCCCTGAAAGTTACCATACTTTAAATTCGGAGATACCAGCACTGGCATTAATCAGAAATTATGCATGACACCAGCAGAAACAGGATATCCATTCCTAAAGAGACTCAAGAGGAGCCATATCTTGAATTTGTGACTTCTGTGCGTGTGTGCTTGTGTGTTTGTGTCTGTGTGTGTGTGAATGGGAAGACATATAATATTCAATAAGTTTATTATTAAAATAAAATTGGGAAGGATCAATGAATATTTAGATTTTGGACAGTAGGAATCATGTGCTTATAGTAACAATAAACAATATTACTTGTTTCTCTGTGATGTTGATCTGGTGATTTTGAAAAGACTCAGATGGTCTAATTTTCCTCAGGTAGCAAGAGGGCCATCCAGCTCCTTCTCCAGCAGTAATGTTACCATATTACTGAAAAATGAGCCAGCTTACAGGCATGCCTACTGTACTATAGTCAACATCCAAAAAACCCTCCCAACAACCTATGAAAGCTGACATAAAATTTTCTGACCAGAACGGGATTAAAATGTCTTGAATTTTATCAAAAGCATTGAATCTAGACATCAGGAATTGCACAGATGTTCTTTCACTCCAGGAAGGGAGACAGCAAGGCATAAATTGCTCTAAGAATTGATAACAAGTTACTGGCTGCTCTGAACTTGATGGGAAAATCCTATACATTTCAGTAGGAAGCAGGCTACTCCTACTTCAGTAGGAGCAGAATTTCTTCCAGAAGTTATGAGGGTTTATTAGGTGAACAGCCTTATTACTGTATTCCTTTGGAGACTAATCTGCACTTTTTGTTCTAGTGTGTGTAGGACTCAAAAGCAGTTTTCCTGCTGACTCAGACTGTTGGAGGTTGTCTAAGGTAAAATCACTTCCAGTTCCAGGTAATGTAATTTCTCTTTGCAGTTCAGATTGCTGTCAAAGACATACAGCATTTTTCTTTTATGCAAATGTTTTTCATGTTTGAGAATGCCCCACCAAGAACTATTAAAGGGGCTCAGCTAAAAAAGGGCTGGATTTTATTCTTTGTTTCTGCATTAGCTGGCACAATGGGGTTAAGAAGTAGTGTAATACAAGTCAGAAAAGCTAATGAGATACAGTAGTACAGTTGGCAAGGTGTTTGCTACTTTTGTAGGAAAGAAATGTATTAGCACCCTCCACAATTTGCTGTCTCCAGATCCTCATCTTAATGAAACATCTTCAATATGGATGGACAATTTTCCTTTTAGGAAAAACACTTCATGATGACTGTTGCCAGCTACAGTACACATAGATAATTGGCTCTCTAAACACTGTCCTCCATAAAGGTAAGGATTTCTTCTGCTGCAGGATTCCCGAGAGCCAAGATTTAATTTGAAGTGACAGGCCTGATCTTGCATTCTGAAGCTCATTTCTTTGCTGTTCTGAAAAGGAGCAGCATCTTCCCTTATCTAACAGACATATTTATGAGAAAGACACCTCCCAGTCCCAAGATATATGGGCCCTGTCAGCCACAGAGAGATGATAGATACTGCACTAGAGTAGCAGAGAGAAAGATTTCAGTCTAGCTGGCTTGCTGTCCATCCACTCTATATTCTGCACCAAATCAGAGCCACAAAGGCTATGGTATCTAAGAGTTTTCACTGAAAACATTTCCCACAGAAATAAAGGTTTTACTTCTGTCAACTTTAGGTGGAACAGAAAAAAAAGTTTGGAAAACAGACCTGTTACTTTGTTTTCCCATTCTTTAGAAGATGCTTCTAGTAGTTCAAATTGATAAGGACCTATGAGAGAAAGAGCACTTTTAAGTAAGGGGGGGAAGAAAAAAGATGCTTGTGACCTGTATTTTTTTCCATAAACAGTAATGCACGCTGAATTATTGCTTAATGAAATCTGGTCCACCACCATTACATAAGCTTTGATTGACAGTTTGGCAGAAATGAAAAAATTCTAAAAATTAAAAATAAAAGAGAGGAAGAAAAAAGCTCTTTTCAGTTCAAAGTTGAAACCACGATAATATTCCATTTCAGTGTGATTAGCACAAGTTCTGCAGCACCATATTGTACAAAGGTGTTTCTGCTTTTAGTTTTGCCACATTTAAAAAGAACTAGGAATAGATATTTTTTGTCCATATATTTTACAGTTGATATTAAAAAATGCTTTAAATTTCACCTGCAAATTATTCTAAAGCATTCAGTATTCTATGAAGACTCTAAGACTATGGAAGCAGCCATGTTTTAGGAGACTTCTACATAAATTAACTCTTTTTTGAACTCAGTGTGCCTAAAGACTAGCAGGAAGGAGGAAGTACAGTAAATAACTCTGTTCTGATCAAAGATTTGGTCAATTAATATTAAAAACTGTTGTGGTCAATTAATATTAAACAATGTTGAAACTATGATTCTTGTCAGAGAGGATGCTGTTTCAGGAAAGAGAAGACACTCCTTTTCACTGCTGTTGGAGGGGACAAGTTCCTAAAGGAATAGAATTAATAGAAAGACTCATGGGTATGCTAGCAGAACTGACCTGCATTCCAACAGCAGCTCATCTCCACTGCTCATGAAGAGCAGAAATTTTACATGCACATCTGAAATGCATCTACAGAAGAACACCAAGGACCATTACTGAAATGACTGATATCTGTGCTACGGCATAGCCACTGCCTTTGGAAGTCTTCCTTTTCTTGTTTCAGTTTAATTGCTTAAAATTACTAGAAAAGTAGTTGACTGAGCAGGCAGTAGGACACAACCTGGAGCACTCTGTCCCTCTGTCCTTAACATAAGCACAGTTATATCTTTCTGATATACAGGGAATTTGAGGAAGAGCCAAGTCTCCTCATCTCTTATGAATGAAGCTTTCCTTAAGGCTGATAAAAATGTTGAACCCACATGAAAGAAGATAAAGCCTTTAACTTCAGACAAAAAACACTTCTGTCTTTCACCATTAGCAGACCTATGAGAATATTGGCCTATGAGCTCATGAAAGAAGAACTCTGAAAACAGGAGGTCGACTCAGTCTGTTGTTTCCTGCCTCTGAACTCTTCTGTTGCAGCTAACTATTGCCCCCTGATGATTTCCTGACCCGCCCTAACCTAACTCCCCTGCTCACTCTCCCTGTCATTAGAAACTGATAGAGAAGGTCTCCTACTGAAGAGAGGAGACCTCCTGCCTCTCAATTCTTTGCCAAACTGAAATGTCTTACAAGCTTCCTCAATTTCTCCTACTACTCCCACGGTTTAGTGAAGCCATGAGCCCTTGGCTGAGCAACCTCTAACTTGACCCAAATCAGTTAATACATTGATTTGGGAAATTAATTATAAGCATAATATTCACCATCTCTTTACCTGTGCTTTTTCTTCAAAAGGCTGCCAAGTGATTGTTACTGGGTAATGGCAGAGATGTTGATTTCTTCATCAACTATACAAGTGTCTTAACCTTTATTTTAGTTAAATAAAACAGTAGGATTATTAAATTTTTGAATTGTCTTCAAAATGCTCCTGATCTATGGAAGATAATTCCAGCCATGCAATGGCAATTTGTTGTCTGTTGTAAAAAGACCATGTCACAAAGTCTCATTTCTAGATAAAAAAAACATCCCACACAACACATCACAGTGTTGCTGTACAGGTAGTGGATATCATGTGTTCTCTAGGTTGGTTTAGTTCATCAAGAAAGTATGTGAGCATTATGATCAAGTCTCTGTTTGGTATTGTCTGTGTTTTGACACAGAACTTCTGATTTTTGGATACTGCTGCAATGTCTTAGACTTGCTCTATGTTCATTGTCTTTATAGGTCATTCTGTAGCTTTCTCCTCAAGGCCCCTTGACTTAGGTCCTTAATATGAAAAAGTCTTCACCTTTGTCAGTTCTTGTTTTTCCAGAACCTCACCCTGGAGACCAAGTTCATGGTTATATGAACAAGAGGTGAAAAATATGTAGGGAGTTGCTGTCTGCAAGACAAAAGTTACCTCTCTCTAATTTTCAAAAATTGTCTCATTAATACAAATTTAGTTAAGCTTGTATTTTGCTTTGGCATCTACTACTTCAGTTAAGATCTATTATGTGGTTTGTGCATCGAATATTTCTGTCTGCTTCAGTTTCCCTAATAAGTGCTATTATCACTACTTACAAATCTGGTCTTATTTAAGGCCTTGGACTATAATAGCAACACCAATGGTGTCTTTAAATACAATAACCTGTCAGAAAATACTGTTGCATCTTTTACACATATCAAACCAAAAATTTCAAAAATATGTTGTTGTGGTGAAAAAACAGCTCATGAATTCACACAATCATATGTTGGATCTCCACTTAAAATGAAAATTGCAAAGTAATCTACCAGCTTCATTCCAGAAGGAGAACTGCATGGATGAGTCATGCCCAAAAATGCAGCACCACAACACTGACACAAATAGATGCATGACAATCTCATCACTGCACTGAGACATAAATAATTTTCTGGTAATTTTCTGCCAGCCATTAGTACAAATCTACTGCTTAAGTGAATCTTGTCTGTGAGACATAACTGCACATAAAAAGCAGCTCCTCAGTTATGAGAATAGTTCACTGTCTGCAGTCAGCATCTGAGCTGCTTCATTCCCAGACAAAAAGGTATCTGACTACACTTAGTTTCAGTTAGCCCTGCAGCATTAATACTGAGATGAGGGTTCCTTTCTTGTTGCATTGTTTCTGGTATATGTAAAGTGGTCATTTAGTAGGGCTTTATAGACAGTCTCCTATAGCTCCCTTTCAGAGACATAAGGATTGGATGAGTAAACTACTGCCAGACATCAGGGATGGCAATCTGAACAGGAGCCAGCAGCAGATCAGAACCATCCTGGTCTTATTAGCAAGAATGTGTGACATTCAGGAAAAGGGATTATTGCCCTCTATTTGGCACATCTGAAATTGTGTTTGGAGTGCTATATCCAGTTCTGATCTTCCTTGTGCATTTTAGAGTAAGTCCAGTGGAAGACCACTGAGATTATCAGAAGAACTGGGAAGTACAGAGAGAATCAGAGACAACTTTTACGCAGCCAAAGGGGAAATCAAGGGAGATCAAAGGGGAAATCTAATTGTATTCCATTTGCAGGGTAATGGAATGGTTATGGAGAAGATGGAGCCAAATTTTTCTCAGAGGTATATACAGTGGAAAAATGAGATGCAATAAACACAAATTGCAGCACAGGAAATTCTCTATGCAATCAAGGAAAAAAAAGTCTTCTCGGTGAAGGTGATAAACCACAGAAAGAGTTTGCTCAGATAGGTTGTGGGATCTCCACCCTTAGAGATACCTTCTAAGTTCAACTGCATATGACACTGGACAACCTGCCCTAACAAGTTTTGAGTTGCTTTGAGAGGCAATCTCAGAGAGAGATTCCAATGTAAATTACTAAATGATTCAACAAGTTAAGCTATACTCTTCTCTTTAGCATCTCCTATTGACTGTTATAAATCATTTCTACTTAAGCTGCTGACTCCTGTGGCTCCCACTTGGAGTAAGTGATACAGATCTTACAGAGCAATGCAGACATCTATGTTTTATAATATGAGGCCTCTTGAAAAACAGACCTCTAAGTTTCATAATATTCAAGGTTTCTGAGAAGCTATATAGAATGTACCATAACCCCTAGTATCCTAAACCAAAGTAATTAAAGCAATTCTACTATATTGTAGCCTAAGTACATGGATTCACAACACAAGGGTTGTAGAATCACAACCTGTAGCATAATTTAATTACCAGCACCAATGCTGAGACTAATTTGTATTTTTCTGGCCATATACCCTATGGTAACCAGAATGTGGAAATTTAAAGCAGCCACAACGGTGGAAAGGGGAAGAAAGAGAACACCTTTTAGTTTCAAAACCCAACTTGAGGGTGTTTTCTGTTAATTAAGAAATTGTTGTGGTTTTATCTGTGGTTTATCTTCTGTTTTCTTGGTTACAAAATTTACTTGCTACAAAGTCTTGGCAACTAAAATCAAGCCTGCAGTTATCTTTAAAATGTTATATTTAACACACTAAGCCAGATTCTGGAAGTTTTGGTTTGCCTGAGAAGAGTCTGGATAGAGTAATTAGAATTGAAGGCGTGCCTTAACGAGGAAGGTACAGTTCAGTTTGAGCCACAGGGGCAAAAGGAAGCTCAAAAAGACCTACTAAGGGAAAGAAGTAAAATCTTGGCTCAGCAGCTTTACACTGTATAGCAGCTCATATTTTGGGGAACCTATGCAGTTTGTGCTTTGATTCAGGACTGCTACCTTTCACCAAAATAGCTATGTTTTAAAAGTCAGTTTCCCTTCCCACCCTTTTCTGCATCTTTTGATCACAGGGAATACCTAAAGAAAAACATTACTTATCAAGATATTACAAAATGAAAAAAGAAAACAGTCTTGGATTTTAAAAAATTATTTTGTGTGTTTTTCTCCCTTAGTTGGTGAAATATATGTATTTAGATTTAACATACAAACAAGAACACTCTATCACGTTAATTTTTTAATAAGGGGATTTTTTTTGTCAGTATATATTAAATACTACACTGAGTAAACTTCTGGCTGGGTGCCATTCAGACATGTAAAGGCAATGAGACTGAAATAAATAACCTTAATAATTTTATCAGACATTTTATGTTGCAACATGTTTGAAAATACTGAAGGAAAGTAGATTAATGGCTCTTTTTATCTAGCTGCTTTTAAACTGATTGCCACAACAGCAAAGTTAAATGAAGGTTCCATCTTAGAAATCTGTGTTAACCCAACCATTTATACATTGCTATTCTTAACAAGATCAACAGTGATTCATAGCTATTTTTCCTCCTCAGAATTCAAAGTACAGCACTTGTACACAACAACTGGAAATCTCAGGGTCAGTTTTTAGTTATTGGTTAGATTTCTCTGTGGTTCTCAGGTCAATAAGGATATATCATTTGAATCCATGCTAAGCAAACTTTAAAAGTATATCAGACCAGTTTTGGCAATTAAATGTGAAGTTGACTATGAATCAAATGTGCATCTACTTATACAACTGGTCCATCACATATTAATATCACAAGAGTGGAGATTTTGTCACAAGAATATTGGGCATTGACTGATGTTTAAACTGCTGCATCTGCATTGCTTTGTAAACAGTGCCAAGGGGTGGACCAAAGACTGCAATAAATTTCTGTATATGATACTTTCCTGAATCAAGGTAGACCATGCTTATATTCCAGAGAGAATGTAGGAAAGCCACAAACTAAATTACAACCCTGCCAAAACACAGCTGTAAGAGTTGTCCCATCAGCTTTTGCAATAATAAGTTCAAGCGGAAGTGCTAAGGATGGTTATGCCCCACAGAATACTTGAAGTCTATTCTAAACTCGGGCATTACTTAAGTTTTAGACAATCTGAGCTGAAGCTAAATGCTGACTGTTGTCCCAGACACCAGGCTACAAGAGTGCCAAGCATCCCAAAAGTCATTCTGCAGCTATGGTGTAGACACAACTTCTGAAGTATGAATATGGGACAAAAAAGAGAGGAGAAAACCATTTATTTGCCCAAAATGTATTGAAACATCACAGAACAAAATAAAGACAACCTAGCCCTTCATTTTTCATGTTTTCTGCTCTCTTCATTCTTGTGCATTTGGGCTTTTTTAATGCTTTTCCTTCAGTTGACAATATAATTTTGTTTAAGCTCATAAAGCTATTTACTTTGTGTAGTAAATCAGAAGTAACTTTATGGACTCATTCTACTCTCAGTTTGTTTGGCTTGACATTAATGACTCAGTAAGTACAGACAGAGCAGAGAAAGCTATGGAAAGATGATGCCTAGACACTTGCTATTGCTTAAATTGCACAATGGATCTGGATTTGCATCCAGATGAAACAAACTTCCAGTTTCTTTTGGTAGTTTGCTACATCCACCTTCACTGGTGCAAATGACTCTATTGGATGGCAACATGTCAGACCCACTCAGGCTGGGAACGACAAGAGAGAGTTCTCTTGGGCACTCTCCTGCTCAAAGCAGGTAAACATTGGATTCAAATGAGGTTCTTCGGTTCTCAGTCTCTCTAGTTTAACATTTCCAATGAAAAGTTATCCCAAAGGAGAAATATTTCCTTATATCTAATTGGAATCTCCCTATTTCAATGTGTCACCATTGTTTCCTGTTCTCCCCCTGTGCAGTTCAGACTTGTTCTGTCTTCGTGGTAACTTCCTTGTAGATTAGAAGGCAGCTGTGCAGGCTGGACCAGCCCAGAGCCCTCAGCTGTAGTGTCTCTCTGCTGAGCTTGCTGCCATTTCTGTCTTTCTTGCATTGGAGGCCCACAATGGCATGAACTGTTCCAGATGTGAGGTAAGGAGTGTTGACTAATGGAGTACAATCCATTCCTGTGGCTCTGCTCCTATTTGTAAAGGCCAGTACATGGCTAGTTTTCAGCTGACAAACAGGACAAGCCTCTAACCCACAAAGGCTAAATCTACATAAGACATTTGTGTGCACAGATCCATCATGTGAAGTCTTTCATGTGCATATACCCGTTCTCTGATTAAACAGAAGGAATTGAAACTTTCAACATATTACACTAATTTTTTTCCTTTGATTAGGGTAAATGAAAACCTTTTCAAACTTATAATTCTAAGAAGCAGCACTAATTTACTGCAACTGGCTATTTTTTAAAGCATTTTCTAATTTTTTGCTAATTAAAGTCATAGTTTTCCAGACATGCTACAATATAAGTCATTAATGCAGGGGAGACATGGACTATGTTTGGCAAGTCTGAGAGTGTAAAACTCCTTAACTGTATTTTACACCTACAGTTTTCAAACCTTGGCAAACAGTTTAAAATGGAGAGATCTGAAACCAGGTAAAATTTCTGGCATTAGACTAGAGTGTAGTGTTTAAAGCTCAGATCCACCAGCAAGCTCAAACATGGTTTAAGAAGGTTAACTTTGTTGTTTTTTCTTACAATGTCCTATAGAGCACATGCCAACGCATATGGAGTCTGATTCTGCTGTCAGCTATACTAACGTAAATCCAGAAGTACTTCAATGAAGTTCACTGAATTGCACTATATTCTTTATGTTCAGAAGAAAAATGCTTTTTAATTTCTAAGACAAACTTGTCACAAAGTGTTATGAATACACAGCCTTTCAAAGCCTAGAGATTTATCAAAAAGGTAGGTCCTGCAGAACTAAAAGAGTTCCTTGGTCAGGGCCTCGACTGTAGATTGCCCAGTTGCCATCTGTGAGTTAAGGCAAAACAATTATCCCTGTTCATAAACTCAGACAGCTTTGGCTGTAGAATGATGTACCACAGTTTGAGCCTTTCTCATATTCGATCTGAGATGTGAGGAGTTGGCTTAGAGCATTCACAGAGACAGAGATCAGCAGCTACAGATCCAAACTCATCAGGTACTAACTTCTTATGTCATAGTGACTTTATTGTGCCTCTGATTCCTGAATTTTCTCCTCTAGAGATAAATTGTCTAAACTGTACTGTATTTCTGCCTCTATATCTCCCATAAGGTTTGTAACCACATTGTTTTGTAGGTTGTGGATATAACAGTGTGTAGCTGTACTAACTGTAAAAAGGTGAGGTAGAAGGGATGCTGTTAAATTGAACACCCAGAGACAAAAATACCCCATGTTTTAGGAAGAAAGAAGGGCCTTTGACTCAGCTGACTGTAGCTGCTTTGCCTGTATGTATTTGGTCTGTTGCCAGCTCAGATCTGGCCCAGCAGCACTCAATAAAGTTCTGTGGTGTCTCACACCCACTGCTCATGAGCCTCTGTGTGATTCATTAACATTCCTTGACAAGCTGGGGGCTCCTTGCTGTCTTGGCCTATCACTTTTTGTTTCTTCCTACCCATGAGGAGGTTGTGCCACCCTAATTCCCCCACCTTGAGATGTCCCACTATTCTTATCCCACTACTGAGCATCATATACACAGCATATAGAGAGATGAGGCCAGTCTTAAAGAGGTGTCTCTTTTGACCCTGTTTTGGCAATGCACTGTTTTGATTACTGTTACAAAAGCTTCAGCCCAGGAAAAGAGGACAGCTAGGGAATCACAAACAGATGATATGAGAGAAGAGAGAGATGCCAGGATGAAGCAGATTGATGCACAGATTGATTGTCAGAGGCACTTCGCACTGAATCCACTGTGTCTCAAATACTGTTCACTGCCTTGCAACAGCCCAGGTGGCAAACACTGGAATCTTTTGCCCAAGGGCACCCAAGCCTACGCTGCCTGGATAGCAGTAGGCTGAGCTGGGCTGGGCCAGGGAATGTAAGGACTATCCAAATATACTAATGAACTTGGACTTGTAGGCAGCCAAGGATGAAGAATTTGCAATCCAGCCCAGTGACTGACAAGGTTGGCGGGTTTGGTGTCCAAGCCTCCGTGCCTGAAACTTCTATCTACATAGGATCCAATATCTCAGTATCCATCTGCATCAGCAGACCAGCAAGAAAGAACCAGATCCCAGGGTACTCTCTTGGATCAGTAGCCAAACCACTAGCCTACAGAAATACACTCCTTTTACTGCTTCCCTTCTCTCCTTTTACATTGTTCTCTGTACAATAGAAATGAGGCAACAAATGGGGCAGAGCTCACTATTGGAGTGATTCACTACCCTGTCCAGGCAATGTTCTCACAGACCTTTCCATTTTGATGGAGTCCCAGACATGCAGCCAATATAATATATTACTTACAGCTATATCACACTGAGTTGCTTTCTTAGCACATCATATTGATAGATTTGTAAGTAACAGCAAGAATTTTTTTTAATAGACTGATGCAGGAGGGGCTGGTTTTGATAGCTTCTCATTTAAGCCAAGGTGTTAAACTGGCCTGAAGGCTTTAAAAAGAAGCAGCATCAGTGAACCTGCATTACTTTTAAGAACAGGCAGAAGCTGCACACGTGGCTGCTTGCATTAAAGGGCATATGTCTCTGATCTCTGGTCCAAGACAAGTCCAGTTCAGACAATTGCCATTAATTAACCTCTGTCTGCTGTTAGACAGCTGAGCTCATCTAAAACATTTGTGCAATCAAAACACCTCCAGAGGGGTGGTTCAGCTTCTTCCTTTCCCTTCATCAGGTTGGGACCTGTTTGTAGGCACAGTGTCCTGTCCTAGTCTTTGTGCTGGCTCTGACTTATTGTTGAGTGAGTTCAGCTTATAAAGCCAGATGAAAAAATTTCATTCTTTTGCTGGATGAGTTTTATGTCCCTTCCAAAGCTGAAGTAACTTTTCACTGGGAATCCAGTGAAAGGCAGAGCTGCCAAAAGTGAGAAAGTGTCTGTGTTGCTGGGCACAGAGGAAGGAGTAGTGGAGGAAATGGAATAGGTAATTTGGTGCTTTGGAATAACCTCAGCACTCAGCAAAAGGCTGTATTCAATTGGGTGCTTAAACTGAGAGCTTTTACATAAATAAAATAGCACATTGCAGTCTTTCTGAATGAAAGGTGTATAATCAGTCATCAACAAAAGCATCAGGCCAGCATAAGCAACAAAGATGTTACGGGAAGATCTAACGCAACTTCAGTGATGTAGGGATTCACATAACAGAGAGACCTGAGTAAGCTTGTACCCATGCCATGCCTCCAGACTCCTTTCATTTTACCCTGGTAGGAGATAAAAATAATATAGAGAAAACCCCAACCTGTTCAAGATTAAATGAGATAATGGCTTAGCAACTACACAGTTACTTGCAGTTTTGTTGGCTGGCTGGAAGTAACCCTATGAATTAGATAAAAGCACATATACACTGTAAAAGCCTCTATTCAGTGCAAAAGAGTGCAATAGTGAGCTTCTGTCTGACACCAAAAAGCTAATGCATATAACTTTTTGGATCTGGAGAGTCCTCTGTTACAAATAGGATCTGAAAAATGCATGAGACAAGTGTCTCAAATTCTTGAGGCATCCAAAAGATCACTCTACACAGCAGTGGTGTTACAGTATCAGTAAGAGCTTGTGCTGAACTGGAAAACCATCAGGTTGACTTAGCACCCATGCCATTCTATCTTATATGTGCTATCTTCTGGAGAAGAGAAACCTTTTAAGGTAAATGAACTGTGGTTTGTCTTAAATAATCTATTTTCTTGTTGTTTTTTTATCTCCTTGTTATGTCTGGGAGAAACCTGAGCTGAGTTTGCAACTGAAGCTACAAAAGGTCTTGCTGAATACCATAGAAATGAAAGATTACACTTTAGACATGGCTGCCACATAAAACCCTGCTGAAGGTAGTTACACAACTATAACTGTCCAATAAAAAGCTGCAAAAGAAAAGGGCTGCAAATGTCACTGCATTTCATCTTTAGGAATTTGTCACTGAGTGCACTGTTAAGGGATTTACTAAGCAGCATTTGGCATACTGCCCCATCCTCTCATTCCCAGAGGGGAATGCTGCCAGCCTGCCTGCATCTGCCAGAGTTGTAGGCAGCATATTTGATTCAAATCTCAGTCAGGGCCCTAAGTCCAGTCAGCATCTCAAAAATCCCCAAAAATACCTTAAAAATAAAAAATTGCACAACATCTCATTCAGGTTCTAATTTTCTATCCAGAGCATGAAAGCATCCTTTTTTTTTTTTTCCCCTTTGGAAATGCAGTCCTTTTTTTCATTTAGAATCTTCTGAATGCTCCTACACAAAGAACCTCCCCAATCTGTGCTTTTGGTCACACTACACTTTCTGGATTTCACCAGTCATCAAGTACCATGTCCCACCCACTATCTCTCATTCAGTATTGAAAGCAGGGGAACAGCTCCTTCTGTAGCCATTCCAGATGAATTTAGAATCTAGAATTTAAAGCAAGCACCCTTTCTGTTTTCTCCCATTCTGCTTTTAGAATTGTCTTGTGCTGACCTGTAAAGCTGTTAGTACTGTCCTTTGGTTCCTCAGTTCTTGGCTAGAATGAAGCCTAGAAAACCTTGACAAGAATTAAGGTGCCAGCACTAGGGGCTGCACATCAATAGGACTGACAGCATGAGATTTGCTTACCAAAACATTGTTATTTTAGGCATTGCTTGCTGCTGCAGGGACATCAGAGTCACCCTAAGCACCCTGTCAGACTTGTGCAGTTATCTTGTGTGGTAAAACACATCCTAAGTGACACTGAACACCTTCATTTAGGCAGCTGAATCCCTCATATATTGTCTTGTTTCCTTATTCCATACATATCCTAATCATAGAATTATCAAATGGGCTTTTATACAGGATTGAGTTGGAAGGGACCTCAAAGATCATCCAGTTCCAACCCTCTTACCATGGGCAGGAATACTTTTCACTAAACCAGGTTATCCACCCACTCAAGTGGTTTGGGAAGAGAGGTTATCATTGAAGACTGAGGCAAAACATTTGAGTACCTCATCCTTCTCCTCTCCTTTTGTGACCAGCTTTCCAGCATTGTTTATCAAGTGTGTAAACCTTCTTTAACCTTCTTTTTCCAGTTAACATACCTGTAGAAGTCCTTCCTGCTATTTGTTGCACCCCTTGCAAGGTTCAGTTCAAGCTTCACCTTAGCCTTTCTCACCTCATCCCTTCACAACCAAACTTCATTTCTTTCCTCTTCCACGGTTACTTGTCCTAGCTTCTACTGCTTGTGCACTTGCTTCTTGCACTTTTGTTTGACCATCAGATCCCTGCTTGGCTACGCTGGTTTGTTGCCTTCCTTGTCTGATCTCTTGCTCCTGGCTGTTGTTAGCTCTTGCAATCTATGGAAAGACTTAAAAATCTGCCAGCTCTGTTACACCCCCTTGTCACTGAAAGCAGTCTGCCAAGGGATCCTATTGGCTATTTCCTTGAAGAACTGGAAGTCTGTTTTCCTAAAGTTCAGGGGCCTAATCTTACTCTTTAGCTGACCCATGTTCCTCAGGACTGTGAACTCCACCAGCATGTGATCATTGCAGCCCAGGCTGCCCCCAGTCTTGGCATCCCCAATTAGCTCTCTTATGTTTGTGACCAACACATTGCACTCCCTCTGGCAGGGCTGTCTGTCACCTGACTCAGGAAGTTATGCATTCCAGGAGCCTCCTGAATTGCCTAAAGCTCACTGTGCTTCTTTCCCAGCAGATGTCAAGATGGTTGAAGTCCCTCAGCAGGATGAGAGCCTGAGAGCATAATGCCTCCTGTAGCTGGGACAAGAAGGCTTGGTGGGTAGACTCCCCTTGATCAGGCATGACCATTTCTGCACAGTATTTTAGCTAAGTGTTTCATTGACAAGGGAAAAAAGCACTGTAAGAGTGTCTGAACAAGTGTTTACAGAAAATAACCTCTAAATGTAAATATGTGAATTAGGAATTAAAACCTGGTTTTAAGAGTGAAAATTTAGCCATTATTCAAGCAGAAGACATACAAGCTTCACTTTTCCACACTAATAACAGCACACTGAAATTTACAGTTTTTCACCTACTTTGTAATCAAACACTCTTTGAAGCCTAATTGTAGCACGTTTGATGTAGGCATTGATTTTGTTGAAACTGTATGTACAGCCAGTGCAAACAGTCCAATAATCCTGAGCCTTTATTTGGCTCCATAACCATTTTAATGGCTTTTTCCACATTTATTGCTGGCAACAGCATACCTTCACAGAAGCTGAGTTGTGCTTTTTGTGTTGGTTTTGTTCTTGATTTACAGGCAAGTTCTTTAATTGAACTCTTAAGAACACACTGTGCATTCAGAACCTTTGCAAATAGAAGATGCATTTAAGAAGTTAATACAGTCTGCATGGTAGAACATGGGTGACCATTTTCTGGCATGTAGAACACTCAAAATAATGAAAATAGTCAGGATATTTTCAATTCTCTGTTATATGTTCAGGTAATTCAAGCACCAAGAAAATTAGAGAATGTCTTACAGTCTCAGAACAAGTCCCTTTGATTTCCTTTCTCTTTAAGTATTCAGGAGTTTGCCTCATTCATGTCACAGATATATTATATCTGTCCATACCAGAACATATTAATGTGGTTTTCCTGGAAGTGTGCCAAAGACACAGATTCTGACACAGATTTTCAGTATATTGCAGGAAAATGAGAATGGGACATGTGTGAAAAACAGTACAAATATCCTTGGATTTTCCAAGTTGCACTACAAACTAGATGATAAACAGAATGTTTGTTTAATGTTTTTTTAATGAAAAAGATAACACATTATAAAGAAAAAAATCCGGGCAATAAAAATATTTTAAAGAAATATAAATAGTGTCAAAGGGATGTCATAAAAAAGAGCAAACACAGAATTAAAACTACAGAGTTCAAAGAGAACATTTTTCTATAAATAGTTACCTTATTGCATATAGATCTAAACTCAAAATTGGTAGATGCAATCATGTCTTTTCACCTTTAGCATTTTACCATTTTTTCACCATCAATACCAAATAGGACTCACCAAGGAAGGAGTAATTTGTAGAATTAAGGATATAATCCTCTCGAGTAAAATGCTGAAGGAAATTTTGGGCCACTAGTATTTTTTATATAATTGAGGTAGTTGCTTGGTTTTGGTGTCTTTTCCTCATTCTTACAACACAGGTGCAATTCTACACATAAATGGACATAAGTATTTAGATTCAATATGAAGTATGCAGTAAGGCTTGTATCAGCTTTTTGGGGCTTCTAACCAAATCTTAGCCTTTTTGTACACATAACATAGGTTAAGATCACTTAATTAAAGTTTTAAACCCATATTTAAAAAAATAAAATTTAAAATATGAATAAATTTTTTTATTTGATTCCATTTCTTAAGATTCAGACTTTGCTCACAAGATCACACAATTCTTGCCCCCCTACCCCCCATCCCCATACCTTTTACCTGTAGAAAAATCCTGATTTATTTTTTGTAGGGGATAGAGGAAGTAAATGAATTAAAGTGTCACAAGTGAAACGCCTGATATGCAGAGCCCTCTGCATAATTTGTTATCAAGAAGAAAAAACACTGGGAAAGGATCCAGAAGTGTTGAAATTAACAAAATGAGCTCTTTTGACTAAGGGAGTTACACATTTCCCTGGATAATGGGTTTCTATCCCTGCTGTTGCCAAAAGGTTGCTGAGTAATGTTTATATGCAAGCACTAAGGCTCAGATGAGACTTAGATGTTCCTACTGACACTAAAAAGGCTATAAATTAGGCATGTGGCTTAGGAGAGAAAATCTAAGTTGGATTCCCATCTTTACTCCAAGATCTGTAAAATGGGGAGCCTGCAGCAGCTGGGAGTTGGTGTCACAACACCAGGCATGAAAAATGGGACATCTTCCCTCCAACTAAAATCTGACTTTCAATTGTTTTGTCCTCTTTTTCTCCAACTTCTTCCCATTGAAATTCCAAGATTTCAATGAGGATCAATTGGGCAAGCTTTGGTTCCTTTCCCTACATTTCAGGTTATCCCATTTGCTTTTATTGTTTTCCCTTTTATTTTTTAGTATTTCATGTCTTCAGTTTCTTCTCCTGTCTCTTTGTTTGTCTCCCTTCCCTGACTGACCTTACCCTCATCCCAGGTGTGTTCGTCCAGTCGATTCTAGGCTCCAGGACCAACATCATTCCATTTTTACATTTCATTCAGTAATTCATAGCTCCAGAATTCTTGGCCAGCTACTACCTAGGCATCAATTTGCTGCTAAAATTTTTCCAGTCTCTGCTTTCTTCAGCTTCTGCAACATGCATTTCCTTCTCCATGTTGTCTGTACCTAACTTAGAGGGGACATGAGAAGGAAAAAAACAACATCCTCTGAGTTATAATGGAAAAATATTTCCTTTTAAGTATTTGGAAATACTGGGGATATTTTTGATAGTATTTTAGACTGTTTAATTTTCAGCAGCCTGAAATTCCCATCTCTTTGGCCTTAAAAATGTTCTTCAATTTCTTCAGGAATATGTTGGATTTGGGGGATTTGGGAGGAGAAGGATGTGTTAGTGTTTTCACAGAACAAGGAATTTGTTCATTGTGAGCATACAAGTGAATGGGAGCCAGAAACAAATAGAAAACAAACACTTCAACTCACGCTGCAGTTTTTCTGAAATAGCCATGTCATGGTGGAAAAATTCCTTGTATTCTCACCCACTAAATGTGTGTTTCTTTGCCTATGATTTTCAATCATGGTTATTGTCAAGCAACTATAGAGTCAACAGCTACATGAGGCCTATAGGGACAGGGTTCAGGGAAATGCATACCTGAGAAAAATTTATGTAGTTGGGCACCAGTAATTCCAAAGCGTCACTGCACCTACAGCAACTGACATTGTCTACTTCACTGACATGAACACAGAACAAGATAATGCATGTAGAACAAGATTTGTGATTATCACACACAGTAAGTTCCAAAATCAACGTGTCATATGTTTTGTTGCCATGTTTTCATAGCTCAGTGCTCATGGCAAAGGAATCAGCCTTCCACAAAATGTCTGAGCTCAGGAGAAAGTCAGACAGGACAACATATTCCTGTCACAGAGTAGCAAACCACACTGCTGTAATTATAAGGAAAAAACCAGGCAATCCTCTGCTGTCTCACTTGCCTCAACTGCTTCTAAGCTATGTTGAGGGCAGAAAGCTGCAAGATGGGACCTGCCCAGTATTGAACATTATTTCTAGGAGCAAGCTTTCCTTACTCTTTCATCCTCGGTTGACCTGAAAACATACTGCAATAAAATTTTGCTTCTGGGTGTTCAGCTCAAAGTGAGCTTCTAGCATTACTTTATACATTGCAAATTAGATTACAGGAAATGTAAATTATTTCTGCAGCCTAATCTTTTAAGTGTTCTCAAAAAAGAAATAGTTCAATGTATATTAGTTCAACATCTGGCATGTTTGATCTTTCTGAGAAATCACAGTGTAAAACAATGTGCTACACAACCTTATTATTTCTTATCTTTCACTGACTACCTGCTGCTGGGAACTATTGGAAGCACCATTGCAAAAGGGATCAAATGATATTTCATATGTATAGAATTGGATGATTAAATTAATGTAATTCTGCTCTTCATGTGTGAAAAGTGGATTGCCCTGCAATTCACAGATGAAAACAGAATGGTGAAGAATTCACAGTTAACAGAGATGTGATAAATTTACAGTACAAAGCTGGCATAAAAACCATTTTGTCTTACTTCAATGGCAGCATATGATCCCTTTCTAAAGACCAATTGCATTTTCCATTTTAGGATTAATTTACAGAGTACATACATTAAATAAACCACGTTTCTTACTGCACCACAAAGTAATTAGTTGTGGAAAACTCAGTTGTGCCAGCCCTGAACTACATTTATAAACACTGAAAATGCACCCATGTACCCAAGGTATCCATCTAAACAAAAGAAAACTAATTGTTCAGTTGTGTAAATAATTCAGGAAAGAGATTTGTAATAGATATTCAGACTGATGGCCTTTTCAAGGGAGACATTATGCACTGGTACTGTGCCAAAGAAGTACTAGATGTATAATATGAAAATTACTATTTTTATGCAAAAACCCCCACTTTAACCTGGGTCCTTGAAAAGTGATGCTTTTTTCTTTTATAGCTATTTACCTGCTCCAGAAAAGCAGCCAGGTTTCAAGCCATGCACAAGAACACAAATTATTAACTTCCTGTTTGTGATTATTCTAAGTTCTGATATTTTTATTACAGAGCTTAGAAAGCACAGTCTTATATCTCTTCTATTCTGTGACTGGTTATACATGAGAGTAGTGCAAAATCCATTAAATTTTTAGATCATCTGAGGGCTGCAAGAATGAGGAGTAGCAAGAGTGTCAACAATTAACATTCCAGGGAGATTATCAGTTTGGAAATCAAAAAAGTAATAATAAATATGTAAATGCGTATATCTATAGACATAAAATTTTGAGGTACAGCTTGATCTTAAGGTGTGAAATTAGATTTGCAGACAGATGTCCAAACTCCATAGCCTTGTCTGTTCTCTGCTTCAGCAATGCAAAGTCTTACACAAAATTTAGCTCCTAAACATTGTTTATCTGCCTTATGTTGCATTTTATCTCTGAAAAGGAAAAGACAAATAAATTAGTAATTTTGTAAAAAGAGTGCACATCCACTCAAGGAACAGGCACTCCATGTGCTCCCTAGTTATACTGGTAATTTCAGTAAACTGCATTTGGAAAAAGATAGCAATTAGTCTTTAAGGTTCATGTCTACAAGTCATGTGTTTTTAGCACAATTTTAGAGGCATTTTAAAAAAGATAAAAATAACAACTCAGCTATTTCTGGTAATATTATTAGAAAAAAATACGTTCGTGTTGTCATCCTAGTAAGGAACCTCTGTTATAGTGCTTTAACTTTATTTTACCATGTGGCCCATCAGTGTCTGTGGAAGGATGGCCAGAGAGTCTAGCAGCATTAATTGATTTGGTGGACTGTCCCCATTCAGTATTTAATCTCTCAGTGGATGCTTCTTGGACAATAGCTCCTGATGATGATAAAACTTTTGATTTGAAAGCAGCAATTCTACCTGACACAAAAAAATCCTCCCTCCTGATTGAATCAGTGAGATCTGTGTTTAGTGACAGCTTGTCTTACCTGGCAGTTTCTCCTTGAATATCTTTCTGGTCCCTCCCAGAAAACAGAAATATTTTGGCAAAGGCATGAGACTGAAGAGAGGGTTCTTTGTTCTCTGAGATTGTGTATGGCTTGACAAGAAAGATTTAAAGATGTCTGTAGGTCACTGAAGGTTAGAATTTCCTGACATTATTACTTTGACAAATGAAGAGAAAACAAACACCCTAACCATAGGAACAGAATGTCAGGATCATTGCAAATCCAGAAGCAGGGAACACTAACAAACAACTGAAGGTAAGGTTTCTGTGGCATCCAAAGCAACATCCGACTGAGGATCTGGATGAAACTTGCTCCGGAGATTTATGTAGGACAAAGAATTTTTCTCTTCTTTCTTTGGGCACCTGATGTAAAATCCAGATGGCTGACTCCTGGTATTGCATGCAGTGGCTGACCACTAATTCTTTGTACAAATATTTTCCCTCAGCCAAAAGCAAGCCCACTTTGGCCCATTAGGAAGGCAGTTTGAGAAAGCAAGCAGCTACTGGTTCATTCATTCACTTACGCATCTGAGCAAGTTAAGAAAACAAACTCATCAAATTTTCCTCTATCTAATCAATGCAAGTCAATAAAATGGTTTTAAATAAGATAAAAGTATTAAATACAACACTTTAAAAGACTTTATTTTTTTCCAGTTTCTTTGGGTATCTTGGTGTTGGTTGGTGATGGGATTCTTTCCCCCAAAGAAAAGGGTGCCACACAGACTGTACTCTCTATGAAATTAATAGATGGAGTTATTATTCTTTTCTGAAATCCATAAAAACAACTTTCCTTTAAGGAGATAATAACTGCTCCATCAGTTTTCATTTTGGTCTAGGAAAATTTATTGTAAAATAATTGTAAGAAGATGTACATTTTTTAACTTGCCACTTGTCATAATGAGAACAAGGACTGGATATAGGTCCTGCTCCTACCTCAGGACTGTTAAACCCACACATGAAGGCCACTGTCTAATCCTACCTCCCACAGATTCAAGGTTAAAAAACAGAAAAGACTATAGCTTCCACTATACAGAGGCAGAATGTGTAGGGAAAAGGCACTTAGACAGTTATTAGGAGGAAAAAAGTCTCCCATGGCTTCAGATAGAAGTTGCCTGCTTCATCATCCTTCTTATTTTTTTTGACCCTACTCTTCATGAACAGAATTCATTTTGCCTCTTCTTTTGCTGCAGTTCACAAGACTTCCTTTAATATCTCTTGTTCTTTTTTCCTGCACCCATTACCTGTTCTCTGTCATGAATATTTGTCACACATAATTATGGATATGTGATTGGAGTTATATTTGAAGTAGCTACCCAGACCACAGCTCCAGCAGGGCATTTTAAGTCACTTTAGCAGTCATTGCATGTAGTTAGGGAAGAATTAAGAGCAGTGAAAGCTGGTCACAAAACAGTGCTTCCGTGTGGAGATATGATCACATAATAATAACCTTCAACTGCCCTAGTGGGAAGTGTCCCTACTCATGACAGATGAGTTGAAACCAGATGACCTTTGAGGTGCATGCTAACCCAATGCTACAAGTGTGCATACTCTTTTTGACTTCACTGATGAGTTTAAATCCAGACAATGGACCTCAAGTTTTCAGATTAATTGTAGTGGGACAGAATTAAGGAGAGGGGTCAAAGCATCAGCCCATAAGGAGTGCCCTGTTAGAAAAAGTACAGAAGTCTGCCCCCATTCATGACTCAAAGAGTAAGTACAGAAGGGGTATGACCATGCCATATTGTGGGGTGCATTTCCCTTGCAATCTCCCAACATCCAGAGGAGATAAAGCAGGGATCAACTCTCTGTCAGTCCTCCCCATATCCCACATATGCACTGGCCATTTACAGGACCAGTAATGCTCTCTGCGTCCACACAGCAGTCCGTGGTGTCAGTGCCAGTAGTTTAGTGCCTACAGTGCAAAGAAGTATTTTTATTCTTTTTGTTTACTTGAAACCAGTCTCATACTCTTCCTTTGAGAGACCTCTGCTTTGTACATATCAGTGACCAGGTCCGTCACATCTTCATTATTTTCATAATTCTTTGAAACTTTTCCAGATGATTCTCTCATTTGTCTCCTCTCCAAACTGAGTAGTCACAGTTTTCTACTCATTTGATCTGTTATTAAACACTGGCAATGAGAAAACCTTATGGCAAACTTGGGTGGCAAAGATATAGGAGTGCCTAAGAGGTCCTGGGAAAGGAAAGGGTTTGGAAAAATCCTAACTTATTCCCCTGAACTGGGCTTCTTTTCCAAGCTTGGTGAGTGAGGAAAGCTTAGTCACTAATTATCCAAAAACCAGGTGTTCTTTCTTTATTGGACACTTACAGAATTTTCTGATTCTTTAGACTTTTCATTCCTTTTTTACCATATTCTGTTAAAGCAAGTGATGCCAGTGGAGAACATCAGTACACCTTCCCTGCACTAACTGGACCTCTGGGGCTGCCCTCACCCAGTTATCAGTGCTATGATGGCACTAAGATTCTAGCTTTGATGTCTTTAACTAAAGCCATTGTTATGGGATGTTACTGGGCCATTGTAATCAAAGGAAATATGAAGACTTCAAAGTGAATTCCAAATGAATGGACTTATTAATTTGAAAAAAAATTCCAAACCAAAAATCCCAGATATTTGTATTAAAAAATATTTCCTGAGATACATGGTTAATGGAAGCACTTGAAAGTTTTAACTAAAGCATAATTTACAGAATGAATCCTGATTATTAGAACTGCTGGCTACAGTCAACAAACTACTGGGGCTGATGAAGCGAAACAGAAAGCTAGAGAAATCATCTGGATTTAGAGTTTTAATATTGCTATAAAGAGCATGGATTTTCCAAATAAATGTATTTGGGAATGCTGTTTAAAAGGACTAGTAAGGATAAAAAGTTATGGGAATATTAGGTCACAGCTATATAGATGAAAAAATATCCAGCTCAGGGAATTACTGATGTATCAGTTACAGCCATTCTATACTCTTTACAAATATAAGAGTTTAAAAGCACATGGGGGGTTTTTTATGGTTTTTGGTTGGTTGGTTGGTTGGTTGGTTGCTTGGCTTGTTTTGTGTGGTTGACTGCTTTGGTTTGGGGTTTGTATTTCAGAAGGCTTCATTTCTAAAATATTCACCTAATGTTAGATAAAGTTTAAAGACGTCATCTGTGGAAGAAAAAATCTGATCACAATGATTCAACAGAAATTTCTTAAAGATGTGGCTGGCAGTCACTCTCATGGTTCTCTCCATTCTGTCTCACCAGCTCTGCTTTGGGCTGTCTCCACAACTAATGTGAGCATTTTATGCTAACACTGATTGGTCACACTGCCAGCATATCCCACTGTACTGTGAGCAGATCAATTTGTTTGCTTATTACAGGAAATCAGTGTAATAACTAAATCAAAGAAGGAAAAATCTCCTATTTCCAGTGTAAAACATTCATTTCTTCAGGGCCAAACATCTCATATTTATAATTTCTTCCACTCAAAAGATTACAAATCTACAAGTTAAAATGAAAAGGTAAAATAACAAAAATTTCAGCAGGAATAAATCTAAATATTTTCAAACCATTTACTTAAGACACAAAAAGCTCAAATTCATTCATTCATTCTTACTTGGCAGGTAAAAAAATATAGAAGGCTCAAGACTGTCTGGTACTGAAGTCCAACATTTCACACAATACTGTGTAGCAAGGAGACTGTCAGGTTGTTTAGTCTTTTAATGCTGTGATTTTGACACAGGATGGGATTTTCTTCTGTGACTGTGATTAGTTGTATATTTGGCTAACTTGGTTTTCCTTACCAAGCAATTTTAAGTATCAGCAACATCAAATCTAGGAGATCTTCACTTTTCCAGCTGCTTTGAAACATGTGGTTTGTGTCTAGGATCTATCAAATAATCTGCAAGCATCAGAAGACAGAGATGTGAGTCATCAGAAGCAGAAAGAGCACAAGCAGTGTGCCATCCTGGGAAACAGAAGATTTTTCTGGGCCCTTGACATTAATAGCTGCAGCTGTCAGCCTCACTTGCTGGCCCTTGTGTTTCATACTGATCCTTGGAAAGTGAGTTGTGACTCACTTCCTCTGGTCCTGATGCTTCTGCTGAGCAGGGAGGTGTCGCTCTCTGCCTGGTGAACATGTTTGTACATGTGATGTCTGGCCACACTTGTCACTGAGGAATTTTCGGCCATGAATCCTGAGACAGTGTTTGACAACAATATGCACTTCAGAGCTACCATTCTCTGGCATTGCTTTCGTCTTAGTTATGGAATGATGCTTAATTAGACCCTATCTTACTGGAAAATTTTCAGTCTTTCCCCTTACTCAACTCTGTATTTCAGTAGAAAAAATAGAAACCACATCAAGACTCTTCAATTTTCCTTTCCTAAACAAAATTAGGCTGCCAATGACTCAAAATCTCAAAGAGCGGCATAGTGGTCCAAAATTGCTGTTTGTCTTTTTTATCTTGTGATGCTAAACTCAAGGGCACAGTATTGCAGGAACACAATCTGCTTCAAGTTTTAGCATGAACAACAGTTTTCAGTTCAAGAGATACTTCTTTAGAACACTAGCCTCACTAAAATAATATTTTAACAGTTGTCCAAAATCAAATACTGATTCATAAAGTTTTCCAGCTCAATTTTTTATTGGCCAAGCAGATACATTTCATATAATCATAGATTCAGAAAATCAGCATAGTTTGGGTTGGAAGAGACCTTTAAAGGCTGTCTGGTCCAACTTTCCTGCAATGAACAAGGACACCTTCATTTAGATCAAGTTGCTTAGAGAGCCATCCAACCTGACCTTGAATGATTCCAGGGACGAGGGATCCACCACCTCTCTGGGAAACATGAGTGTTTTAACACCCTCATGGTAAAAACTTCTTCCTTTTATCTAGTCCAAATATACTGTCTAAGTATAAGACAGTATATTTGAACTGGATAAGTTCTAGTTTAGAACCATTACTCCTTCTCCTAACCCAATAGGCCTAGCTAAAACGTCTGTCTCCATCTTTCTTATAGGAATCTTTTAATGCTGAAAGGCCATAACGAGGTGTCCTCAGAGCCTTCTCTTCTTCAAGATGAGTGACTCCAACTCTCTCAGCCTTTCCTTATAGGACAGGTGCTCCATCCCTCTGATCATCCTCATGACCCTGCTCTGGACTCACTCCAACAGGTCCATGTCCTTCCTGTGCTGGGACCCCAGAGCTGCAGGTGGGGTCTCAGCAGAGCAGAGCAGAGGGGCAGAATCCCCTCCCTGGCCCTGCTGCCCACGCTGCTCTGGATGCAGCCCAGGACACGTTTGGCTCTCTGGGCTGGGAGTGCCCATGGCTGCCTCATGTGCAGCCTCTCACCCACCAGCACCCCCAAGTCCTTCTGGGCAGGGCTGCTCTGGGGCTGTTCATCCCCAGCCTGTGCTGATATTGGGGATTGCCCTGACCCAATCACAGGATGTTGTCCTTCAGACACATCCTGGGCCACTGACCAGATGGGGCTGGCCAGCTGCAAAAACTGAGTAGAGAAAGCTGTTGCACTCTGGTGCAAATAAAGTGTGCACAGTAGATGTGTTTCAAGCAGAATGCAGCAAAATTGATAAGGCTGGCATTCCCAAATAACATTTTGGTTAAGAATTTTAGCACTTGTAACCTGAAACAGTGAAATTATTTCCTTAGCAGAAAACTACTTGGACCTGCAAAACCAGTATCACTTTACAAATCTGCCAACAAACCGTTCATTAAATTGAAGGAGTTGACTGATCTCGTAAGAAAACATGGATTTTGTGCTGCTGCATGACGTTTAGTCAGGCAGGTACTTTATAAATATTATTTCCATTTATAATTACCCAAAAGTATATCTTAATATGATTGGCCATGATTTCAATAGAGAACCCAGATACTTGAAACTATTCCGGTGTGTGCAAAACAGGATGCAAGTACAGCACACCTGGGTGCTGGAACAGAGGGCTGTTAAAATATCATTTTATTGATGTGTTCTGCAGAAAACCTCCAGCTCCAAGGTGAACACATTCTGTGCTGATAGCCAACATTCCTGAAATGCATCATAGTTCACAAGTAAGAACCTCTCTCACATCCTGTAAGTCTGCAGTGTGGAAAATCATTGCTCCATAATAGAACTTATTTTCATGACCATACATGAAGAAGTAATTCCAGAAAAGAGAAAAGGCAGTAATTTGTATCTGCTGAAAAATGCCAAGCAATACATTTTGTGCAAAACATACAAACAGCTTAAAGGATAATTTTATAAAACATGTGGGCTCTTGTAACTCAGTGAATATACATACATATATATTATATAGTGTGTATATATATAAATGCTCAGTGAATATATCTATATTAATATATATATAATAATTTAATTTTTTTTTTAAGAAGTAATAACGTTGAAAAAATTTAGGGACACCTTCCAATAAGATGTCATATGACTAGAAACAGTTAAGTACCACTAGGATTGTTCAGTGTAGTTCTACTATCGTAAGTCAGCTACTACATCTCCTCACAATGAACCAAAAAAGAAGGGTGGAATTGTAGAAAGCTTTGCTGTGCCCCGACAGAGCAGATATGTAAATGATGCCAGGCAGCAGTCAGTGCTCCCAGATGATAATGCTGTGTGCTACACAAAACTTTTAAGCTTTCAAGACCAAACTCAAAGACTTTGAAACAAGTTCTGAACATATTTAGAAAGCAGTCAATAGCAAATACTTTAGATAACCAATAAAGGATGAATCCAAGCATAAATGCACAAAGGTAATTTTAGAACTCAGTCATCTGTATGTTTTAAAAATGCTCCACTCCATTCTAGATAAAAGTTTACATATTTGGCATTAAGGGTTGAACATGATAATGTCTAAATTTAATTCATTATTAACGATACATTTACAATGTATTTTTTCAGATGTAGTACTCAAGTTAGCTTGTACTAATTTAGGATTTGGAGAATTACAGTTTTGCCTCTGTATCTCAGCCTCAATTAAGCATCAAAAAATTTTATTTTTTCTAACAGACAAGGTGCTAGCCTGTTAGAAATTATTCAGTTCATTTTCCTTGAAGTTATCTTGCCATTATTTCTTCTGCACCATATAGAAAATTTCTAACAGTGTAAATGAAAGAAAACTCCAATCTTCTGTTTCTCACTATACAGTCAATGCAATGTTATCACTGCCTCAGATACCTATCTGGACATGAATGATTTCATTACGCATTCTACAGAAATGTTGGAATAACCCTGATGTCCTGATTTAAATTAATTTTTCTTAAATACATTGAAGTTAAAGCTTCTCTGGGACAGTTTTACTGGAAATCTACAAATTATATTAGAAAATACATCTACTTTAAGCTAGGGATTCTTAGGGTGTGTATTTTAAATATTTATCAAGGTATTGATGCTCCAGTGCCTCAGAGTGGAGTTCCTCAGTTCTAATCAGTAGTATTAATGTATTTTACTGTTCCTCTAGAATTAAAGTCAGATAGTTTAAGCATTTTTAGAAGGCAATTTGAATACATTTCAATTTATATTAATTTGAACAAGGTAAAAATTCTAATTAAAATTGTCTTTTGTGAACTCTAGGAACCTGAAGTCAGGACTATACAGAGAACATACAGAATGACAGAAGTAGTGTTAGTAGTCTAGGAGTCAACTGGAAAGTGAATTTAACTGGAAAGCGTATTTATTATGATAGGCAAAAGTAATGCTCTTAATTCCAAAATAAGAGGCATACCTGGAAAGTTAGTCTATTGTTGTCAGCTGAATTTGAAATGCCATCTAGCACATCTTGGGCAGTGAAGGAGAATAATCTCTGCTCGTATCTGAGGCAAATCAAGCTGTCAAAAGAAAAATCACCCTTCACAAAGTCTTAGAGAAGGTCTATAGGTTGCTGAGCTTTTGAGGAATGAGTTTCCACATGATCCCAGTGACAGAAGCTTAAGCAGAGTGGGACAAGGAATTTGTGTATGAGCAAAGGTTATCTTTTATTGACCCATCACCAACTGTAATATTTTCATTCTGTTGTGCAAATGAAGTGTGCAACTTTTCTCTTAATGCACTTATTGTACCATGGACTGGCCTTTCATATACTTTACCTTAAATAGAGATATTCCAATACAGCTTAGGAAACATTTTTCCTAACTTCTTCAACAGGCATTTTTTCAGGAGAACCAACTGACAGATAAGAAATCTCTAAGGCCATATTAGCACACCATTGTCAAGGAATGAAAATGAAAGCTTAGCCTCTGATTCAATAATGAGAAGAGCATCCAATCATTAGTATATGCATCTAAATATTTTCATAAATTTACTTCCTTCCTTCAGAGAGATTTGTTAGTATATGCATTAAAAATAGTAATGAAATTATGTCAGAATTACTGTACTCTATTGCCAATTTAGTTTTAATTCATGGGCGTGATATGGCATATTTTTAAATGACTAGGAATTGTTATTCTTTTCTAGGAATGACTGAGCATAGTTTAGAAAAATAAGAAGTATCTGAGAAGAAGATCATAAATGTAAAATCAACTACTTTTCAGGGATATGAATTCCAGTCAGTTCTATAAATCCATTTGTTCACTCTTTGTTTTTCAGAGAGAGCAATTTTTCTTCCTTCCCATTCCCATGTATGGCAGAGAACAGAAATTTTTCCATTTCCATGAGAAAAGCTATTCTTGAAAGTCCCTATGTACTCATCAAAAAGGTTAGCAAAATACCAAAATTTAACAAAAGCAAAAAAAGAAATATCTGTTTTCCTGAAAAAAAGTCCAAACCTCCTACTCAGAAAGAATGTCTGCCAAATTACAGCACAAAATGGTCCCATGGTGAGAATCTTCAAAAGCAAAAGTGAAGTTTTAGCTTGCACAGAAAAAAAAAAAGGAGTCAGAGAAAATTTTCACATGATAATCTGGAAAAGAAAAAGTAACTTAAGCCAGAAAGTACATAAATCATAGCGAGTTTCCTTGTCCTAGGGCTCACTTTACTATGATCTACTTTAATAATGCTATGTTTAATAATTCACCTTAATTAATAACTCAGACCTGAATGCATTAGAAATCTGATTTGGATCCAGTGTGAGAACATGCAAATACTATTCATAATGCAAAATAAATTAAAACAAAAAGATGTGGATCTATCAAGGGTTTTAACTTTGTCCTAAGCTACTTATATCGTCACAGAAGATTCTATGTAGAACTTAATTGTTTCCCTAAAGCACTTCCCATTTAACCATTCTAAGTGAACAAAACACATGATTTTCTATCAGGAGGAAAATGTATTTAGACAAAATCAGCAGAAAATTTGTCAAGGAAATTCTAAGTACATGAAGACCAATTATGATATAAACTCTCAGATTTCCACAAGCAGTGAGTTTTCTTTGTATCAGTCTCTCAAGAGGTAGCAACTTGGGTAATTCCCTATTTCTGACCTATCTCATTCTGGTCTCAAATAATATCCAGATTTTTATAATTATTTTTTCCAGTAATAAAAGTACTCCCATAATTAAATTAAATTAAACTGAGAGCAGTTATTACCAGCTTGTACTTAATTTTAAGTGTGTCCCTTCAATTCTGTATCAGAAGTGAGGCTTGTGTGCTCTTTGTGTTTTGGTTTCTTTACAGTACAAATGGATCTTTTAAAATACATTAGCCTTCTCTACAAACCATGTCACACTCATATCCCTAGGTAATGGGTACAAGATTGCTTTAAGGACTTATTTTTACAGTTTTGCTAGATGTAGCCCTATGGTTATCTGTTTGTGGTTGTGGACTGTTCCTGAGTCTGTGAAGATGTGGTAAAAAAAGTGAAAGTCTATTAGAGGAGGTTTGAGTTCTTAATGCATAGTCTGTGTTTCCACCATCTCAGGAAGAGCAAACCATAAAAAAGTTGAACACTTGGGGCTAGCTAGTGCTTGTCCACTGCCAGCTGCAACCTGCTTTCTGGGTGCACTCATGGCAGCTCCTTCCAGTGAAACCTCCACATCACAACACCTGCCAGCTGTCCCCCAAACTTTGTAAGAAATTGGTGCATGTGCATGCAGCCCCACACTCACTAACACAGATGGAGAAAGGCAACAGCAAGCACTAAGGAAGGTCAAAGGCACAAACACAAGAGCTGGAAAGACAATGCTCTTGGGAACCTCCTGAAATTTCCTAATGTTGGGTACAGATCTGTGAGCAGCTCACAGAAGAGAGGCAGAATACAGACAGTTAAAGCAAGAGGAACATTGTGACAACGTTGTTACCTGAAATTGCAATTGGGCCTGTCTCAGGGCCTGTCTCTGTATGGGTTTTGGATACAGACTCCTTTTGAACTTCACTCATTTACAGTATTGCCAGCAGTTCAAAGAATTTCAGTTTTGTTTAGAAACATGACAAGTTTCATTCTTTCACTCACTGAAGTTGTATAAATTCACCCACTAATACCTAAGGCATTATTATGTTATTTTAGTGAAAGTATTAATCCAAAGCCACTAGGAGCACAGTCTGCTGGTATGCTCACTGTGTGCCCAAGCAAGGGAGCAGACAGATGGCTCCCTAAGGACAGGCTCTCATGAATTCCACAGGGAACTTTTATGTACTGTAGTCTTTTTTCACTGATAAGCAAAAGTTAGAATTTATACCCTCTTTCCTGAATAGGAGAAAAGGGAGGGAGGGAGGGAGGGAGGGAGGGAGGGAGGGAGGAAGGAAGGAAGGAAGGAAGGAAGGAAGGAAGGAAGGAAGGAAGGAAGGAAGGAAGGAAGGAAGGAAGGAAGGAAGGAAGGAAGGAAGGAAGGAAGGAAGGAAGGAAGGAAGGAAGGAAGGAAGGAAGGAAGGAAGGAAGGAAGGAAGGAAGGAAGGAAGGAAGGAAGGAAGGAAGGAAGGAAGGAAGGAAGGAAGGAAGGAAGGAAGGAAGGAAGGAAGGAAGGAAGGAAGGAAGGAAGGAGAAGAAAAGTCTTCAGGACACTCTCAAAGAGCACTACTAAATTTTTTCCGTATTTTCATGTCAATACTTTTTTTTATTTTTTTGCTACTTTGTGCTGAACTGTAATACAGAAAGTTGCTGAAGCTCTGTCTTTATCTCTCCTTGCTTTTGGCTAGATGACAAGGCACTGTTCTGGATTTTTTAAAATTGTTTTCTTTTGCATGGTAAAAGTAGGTTTCGTAATTCTGTAAGTTAAATGTAACTCTTTAGCTGTTAAACCAAAGAGAAAACCAGTTTCTAATTGTGAGTGTTAACAAGACACACAAGACACTGATTGCTTAAACTCAAGCTGAATTCAGATTCCCTGTGGATGCTGGCTGCTTGGAACAGGATTCCTTTTAAGAAGGTCTCAAGGTGTTCCCTGCTGCCTCCTGGTTCAACAAAAAGACGTTGCTGGAGGCTGCTGGGCTTCACCTGTACTGTGAGGGTAGTTTTTTGGATCATGTTCACTGAGTGGATTTTCCATTTCCCTGGGGAAAATCTTCAGAATTATGATCAAGTCAGCTCCAGGGTCACTTGGGCAGGGTGGTTGGTGCTGTACATGGACAAACAATATTGTGATCTATGCCACACTGACAGCTGCTGTCCAGAACAGTGTAGATGCTTGCCTAATGACCACTGATGAGGGGTTCAGTTTTATATCTCACCTAGAATATGGCTGGAGCTCTGATAGTCTGATAATCCTCACTTCCTCATTCACACATTGCTTTTGTTGATTTTTACTTTCCCTGACACTGGAAAAGAGCATTGACTAGACTGAAATCCTGTGGATGGAACTCTCCCAAGGTCTGGACTCCTTGAAACAGTTATTGATAAAATTTTATAGCTGTGTTAGACTCTATTCTCAGCAAATGTAATAAAAGTGGCCTTGATGCCAAGGGATATCAGGTTAGCTTGCCCTGGTGAATGACAGCCCAGATGTGTAAAAGTTGCAGAGATGGATGGGATGGATGAAAGTGGCATCTGAGAATGATAATGCAGATGCTTCAAAAGTGCCTTGCATCCTATTTATCATGCAGCAGTATAAAAGAGACACAGTATATATATATGTCTCTGAAAGGCTTTTGGCATGAATTCTCTGTAAGTGTAATGAAGTTGCAGACATTTTCAGTATCACTTTAAACCACAGAGCTGATGTGAAATACTCCAGAAGGAGAACAAAGAATTGGTGTTCTAATAACTAAACTAAGCATTTAAAAATAAATACAAAAAGATGAAACACTTTCTGTGTGGTATTTGGTCCCTGAGAGGTTGCAAACAGGCTGGTTTTGTCTTTATTTTCTGGTTCTGCAGACTGTGCTCTAAAAAAAAAATAACTTGCCTCAGAGTCCAAAAGCAAGTCATCTGTAAAGTTCATTTTAATGATGGAATGCAGATTGTTGTTCATTCATTTTCTGTATATGTTCTGCTTATCTTCACAAAGGTAAACATCTCTGGAATGTCCCTATTAAAATATCTAGAATGCTATTTCTAGTCATTATTGCTTATGATCTGACTGCTTTTTTTACATTAAGTTTCTATTTGCTAAGGAAATCTGAAATTTCTAAAGTGAATGTCATGTACATCAAATATGCTGGAGTAATAATTTAAACATTTTCATATTTGAGGAAGTCCTCTTGAGTGAAAAATATAAATTTTTTAAATTTTGTACTGCTCAGACTCCTCTTTTAGTTTTCCTGTGTTGTGACTCAGAATTTCTTATAAACAATGCTTTCATATCACAACCATAATTTTATTTTATTGGACAAAGTTTCTATTGGAAAAGGGGGAAATGTAATTATGTCCTTTTAAAGAGTCTTTTAATCACTCACTCCAAGCTCTGGGTACATAGTTATCATTATAAATCATACCTTTCATAAGTAAAAAATAGCTACACAATAACAAATTGATTCCCCATTCTTTAAATAGTACCTCTCGCCTCTCAACCCCCAAAGCTCAAAAACTGATGAGTTTTGCAGAAGACTTCCCTCCTTTAATAAAACTGATATAATAGCTCCCTTTAGTCCCTGGCAGCTGGGCACATGGCTGGATGAAATGAGTGGTGTCTGCTAGTTTCTTCCTTTTTGTTGCCAGCTCTTGTAGGTGTACTGCAGGACTTCAACAAAGGAGGAAACCCGGGAATCTCTTCACCTGACTGTGGATTTCTATTACTGAACTAAACAGACTGTCCCACACACTGGGGACAGCCCTTTCCTCTCTCTTCTGAGAATGTTCACTGTTTAATGATCAAGATCAGTACAGAGGAAAGGAAATGCCCTGTCCTGCTCTGTGCCCTCCTGGTTACCCACTAAATGCAGCACTAATAGTCTTCCTGCTAGATTCCCGTTTTTTCCCTTTTGTTTTCCACTCACAATATTGAAAGTTTTTCTGGTTTAACTGTGCTCACAGCCCATAGATGTCTCTCCAGGTATACAGGAATGTGTACACCCACGTAGTTCACTGGTATTCCTCCAGGAAAACCCTGGTCTGAATACCTTGCACTTTGAAATCTGCACAAGTATGCTCACAAAAGCATGCATATCTTTCCAATCAATGCAGTTGTGCTCCACTTAAGGTACCCTAAAGGTTTTCTACAAATTATTTCTGACTGAGTGAAGCAAGCACAAAGAATGAAATCTGTTCTGAGCTTTGATCTGATAACTCAATCCCCACAGGTGTCAGAAGGACTGATATGCAATTGTTTTTGAACTAAGTTATGTACAGGAATGCTCTTTGCCTCACTGGGATTATCAGTAAACCTCAGGACAGAAATACAAAAGTCTTCCTTTACTTGCAAGCAAACAGAAATCCTGTGATATACCATAAAGATATTACAGCCTCTGCTTAGAAGGCTACAATGGAACAGCCTTTCTGAGCCTAAACAGGGGCACACAGAATTCACCACATTTTAATACAATCAGGCTGTCATGAAACAGGTAGAGTCTCAGAATTCACTCTATCAAAAATTGAGGTAGGATACAAATAACACAAGCACTTGAATTCTGAGAGAATACAAAGGAAGGAAACTAAGTATTTCAGAATTGCTTTTACCACTTGGATTCACTCTGGGGGTTTCTAAACCACCAAGAGACATTCCCATTAAATTCTCCTCAGTTGGGCAATACTCTGTCTTGGTTATCTGTCTTAGCTATTCACAGCGCCCTCAGCAACACTGCACCTTATTGGTCCTTCAGGACTACTGTAACATAAGGTTTTACTCACATCACAGCTGGCATTGGGCATAGAGGCATGCTGGTCAGATTCTTGAAAGACAATTAGGTACACCCCCAAAATCAGTGATGAGTGTACATCCAAAGATCTGAGAAAATGACTGCCTAGATCACTGCAGGTGTTAGAGAGTGCTGCAAGTAGGATTTCCCAAGTCCAAGTTGGTGCCTAAGAAATGGATCTTCTTTATCATCATTGAACAATTACTTGAAGTTAGCTCATTAGTTCCTGTGAAAATAATTTTATGTTTATTTCAGTCAAAATCCAAATGAATAGATAACAACTGCAATTCTGAGTATAGGAACAAGCTACTCTGTGTCAGCAGCTTTCTAGCAATCACCCAGACATGTTTCAGGTAAGTACCAGGCAATTCCAGGTATCTTACCTCCTCAGCAAGGGATACATAAGATAATTCAAATTTAACCTAGAATAAGCCTTGACAAAGAAAACCTTTTCCTTAGGTAGTTGCCTAAATTCACAGTTTTGCAGCCCATCCATAAGGTCAGGCTGTAACTGCATTTCTACAGGCTTGGAGAGCCTGATGAGGGGAACAAACTCAGTTTGGGGTAATAGCCTGCATTTGTCAGGAACTTGTTAAGCACTCACCAGCCCTGTTTTGTGATTTCAGTCAGATGAGTGCAATGCCTGTGTGTGCCTTGGCCCGCTCAGTGGAGGTATGAGGTGCCAAACTCCCAGCGGTGATTGGTCTCCAGAGAAGAGTCAAGCAGCTAAATACCCTTCTGTCCATGTAAACCTGAGCTACCAAATGGAGTCGTTGTGGTCTACCCCCTGGCTTAAACAAACATTAACTGAAACTTGTCACATATGACACCTAATTTTGTCAAATTCTGCCTCAAAAGGACTCAGCCTTCACTTTATCAAAAAGGCTTTTGCCAGAAACAGCAGGTTAGAAACTGGAATAAAATGAATCAGAATATCAAGAAAGAAGTGGTGCTTTTTTCACAGTGAATTAATAATTGCCATTTTCAGAGCTTTTGGAACATTACCAAGGATAAAAGACTAACACAAAGACTGCTACAGAGAGACCCTCTTTCATAACCCTAGTAGGAGCAAGCATCTAAAGGAGAGGTTGGATGCATTTACTGGATGTACTTTAGCAAGTTTAAATAGAGAAACAGTGAAAGAACTTTTATAACAATTTATATGAGCTCAACAGTGATTGCATTTTAACAGCTGCCCTTGGTCCTCTGGGCCACTGCAATCTAATGGAGTCAGTTTTTCTGCTGAAAGAAACGATTCAATTGTTCTCATAGAGTCCTTGAAAAGGTGTCAGTATGGGCAGCTGGAAATTTAGGATCTAACAACCTCAGCATTGGAAAAAAAAATCATCAGTGTTTTACATTCCCCGATGGAAATCAAAAACGAGGAGTTAAATTCCGGCAGAGTCCAGGCATTTTTTACAACCAGACACACTTTTAACTTCAACAAATTGGAATGTATATCTAGTCTCATTGTTTTCCATGTCAACTTTGATTGCTGCTATGTGACATTTATACCATGTGTAAAGCCATAGGTCCCCTGTGATCAATTGTGACCTTTATTCAGCATAGTATTATATTGCTCTCTAGAGTTTGTACTTTGCTGACTACTGAAACACAGCTACTGCTGTGGGGAGGTGGAGACACTTGGCTATGTTTTGGAGGGTTCTGTGGAGCAGGAAAGGGACCCAAATTCTACTTTTAACTGAAACCCCAGGAGACATTGAAGTGATCATTGACTACATTGCATTATAGCTCAGTTTTGAAGGCTAATGCTTAGATTGTAGCAAACAGCACCTTAGGGCCTCTGCTCATCTCTTGGGACTCTCCCTCTCTCCCATCTTACTCAAAGGGCTTGTGACAGCACACAGCATGCCAAAAGCAGATTGAGATGACAGATTACCCCATAGAATTTTCTGTTTGGGAAGTTACTTCATCCCTACCTAGTCTTGGACTTTATTTAACAAAATCAGAATTTGAGGGAAGAGACTATCCATTCACAGGCAGAAGTTATTTACAGCTGCAGAAGAAACCCCAATAATTTGTACATTTTTGTGATAGGTAATCATATGTATAGGACTAGATAATATAGCATCTGTGTTTTATTGACAAATATTTTATTCAGTTTCAGTCATAACCAAAGATACAAATTCTGAAAGAAAGATTATGTAAATACATGTGATGAAAAAAGAAGAATAAAATATGCCCTCACCAAAGGTACAATAGACCATATTTAATACAGAGCCTTTCCTTGAAATTATTTTCTCTGAAAATAAAGTAGGTCATATCTCATTAGAACTCAGTATAACATTGAATATAAGTGCACTTATTAGCTCAGATGGAAAACTCTGTATTACGTGTTCCAGACAAATGGAGTAGAGCTTATACCCTTAGGTTTAGATGTCTAAGTTAGATGAAAAAACAACTACTTAAAAGAGGAGGGAGGAGTAGTGGACAATACAAGGGAATTTCCAAAAGCAGCTCCTTAGGGACTGTTTAAGTACAGTCATCTGTGCTGTTGGCAGAAAGGGCCTGGCACAAGGTTCTGAGCCACCACAAATGCAGCGTAAGGGATGACTTCTGGGACTGGAGTAACCAAAATGGTGTAAAGTCAACAGCAAAAAATGAAAGGTTCTGAATACATATAGGACCTTTATACATATATAAATACAATAAAGGTCCTGAAAACAAATAGAAGGAATTAATTCTATAAACTAAGAAATAATAAGTTGTTAAAGACCTAAAGAAAGAGTGCACTGTTCAATAACAGAATGAGTAAGACTGTTAGTGTGATGCAATGGGGAAAAGACAGATCAATCCAAGCATTCTCAGGGAAAATGTTTCCAGAGCTGAAAGAAGTGAACCTGAGCTGAAATCCTGCATACTTCTGCCATTCTCCTTTAAGAAAAATATACTTTAATTTTCCTTTACAAAAGGAAATGAGAGAAAAATGGGATGTCAAGAGGATGTATCAGAGGATGATCAGAGAGTGTATCCTGAGTTGGCAGAACGAGCATAGAATAAGGAATAGTTACATGGGACTTGGTTCCACCCTGTCCAAATGAATACATGCTCATGCAATGAAATATTTCTCAAATACTTTCCATTGTTCCTGCAAATACAAAAATCTATACAGAAAGACAAAGAGATTGTTGTTGTTTTTGTTGTTGCAGAAAAGATACAAAATTTGAAGAGAAAACAAGTATAAAATTTTCCTTAAGGAGATGTTGAGGTCTTTTGCTGTTCACTGTGGTTCTAATCCTTCTTTTCTGATGTACACTGCCAACCAAGGCTTGATGGTTGCCTATCCATGCCAACCATAGAACACACATTGAAATATTTTTTAGTCTTTTTTTCCTTGAGTTGAATTATTGCAAACAATGCAATAATCCAGTTTGGATTTTCTTTAAATGTAAGGTGACAAGAATAGCAGTGATTGTAAAATATGTATATGGAAAGCAAAAATTTTACAATTCCTTCAACTCCTGTTGTATATACTCTCTGAGTATCAAATTATGAAAGATCTTAGATTTAACTTTGAAACCAGTGGTAAAGCAAACAACCATTGCATAAAAATACTATGCTTGGGTTACTAATAAGTACCATAGTAGTCTGCAAGAAATTTTTTTAAAGAAGGCAAGAAGATGAGCTTCTTTTTAGTAAAGTACAATGTCTTGTAAGTAAAATACAAAAGCAATGAAGAGAAGCACCTTATTTCAGTTGTGTAAGGAAAAATATTGGAAGACAAATGAAATCTCCAACAACATTGTCATATTTTGTCACCATTTTTGACAATTTGTTTTCCCTTTTTTTTAGAAATTATTTTTCTATATGAACTCATTCATAAACACAAACTAATATAAGCATACTAGAAAAACTATATAGCATCCTTATCTGAAGTACCTCTGTGTAATAATTTCTTTTGCAACGTTGTGAATCCTAATCTGATTTATTTACAGTTTTCAACTGTACACCCATATACAAATAATGTATAGTATACTTTCTATATGGGTGAGTAATATTTAAAATATATTAACTGTTACTAAATATGGAATAATTATATACTGCATAAAAAAATTATTTTAGCATTTTTTCAAAATTTGACAGAGAATAAGAAATCATTAAAATTTTTTTGATTGACATATAGCTTCTAAATGAATGCAAAGAGATATGTAATCACAATGTCTAGAGGAAAAGAAGTCTATTTTCCTGCTATTTTTAGAATTCCTCTAAGACTAGCTTCCTCAGCAAGGGGAGCACTCAGGGAGTGTGCAGAAGCACAGATTCTGGCAGGAATCCTAGACATGTAGATTCCTTGAATGACAGTGTGCTCAGTAAAGATCAGGTGTCAATCCTGGATCAACTTCTGGTCTTAAGAGTTCTCAGGAAACTTGAAGAGGTTCTAAGAATTCTAGCTAACAGATAAAAGCAGACTTTACAGATGGTCTCTGCTGTCTGGACCTTCTCTCTGCTTATGTGATACCTGGTTGGCTGTTGCAAGAAAGGTTCCTATTTTGGAAATTTTTGAGGATGTCTAAAAATGTGGTTTATCAATCAAAATCAATTTTAAAACTGTCTATAAATTTAAGACTCTTTCTGTAGAAGGTAAAAAGAATATTAAAGTACTTCAGAACAAACACCTCTGGATATCATTGTTATAAAGAAATAGAAAAAGTCTCACTTCTTTTTTGAAAACAAAACTAATCAAGAAAATGTCTTGAATAAACATTTCTCTCTTTAGGTAAAAATACTGCAGCCAAGCAGCAAAAAGCAAACAGGCAAAGTCAGAGGGCCTACAAGTGATTCCTTCTGGTTCTCCAATGATTTAAGAGTTGAGACATTTGTTCAAAAATCTCCATAGAAACAAAGATTCACTGTAGCCACATTCCAGGTTTCTAATTGCTTACCAGAAGTATAGTTTAAATGAACAATACAGCCATAGAATTCACACAAGTCACTAACATTCACACTTTCTATTACTTAAATATCTCAGAATTATATGTGTAAAAGCCCTACTCTTAGAAAGATCTGTCTTTTTATCTGTTCTTTGCCAATAGATAATTAACCCAGTAATACTTTCCCTTCCATATTTACTTAAACAAGTGCATATTTATGCCAGGTGTTTCTAAATTCTCTGCAGCTTCTGGTGAGTGAATGAGCAAAGCAATTCTGACAATATTTATTCATTCCTTTATATTTCCATCATGTTTTACAAATATTCACTCTTTCATCTGCATGAAGAAAAGTTCTTTCATTAGCCAGCTTTCCATAAGAAAGTCACCTAGCTTTCTGCCAGGCCTCTAGTCCCAAACTAGAACAGAGTGTCTAGCTTACATCCTAATTGTCTCATCACATCAGCTGCTTTGGAAGCATGGCCCACTGTAAGTGCTGCCTGCTTCACTGCTGAAGCATCTCACACTGAAAGACTTCAAAATCTGCTTGGCAAGGGAAAGGTTTTCCTGCCTCTCCACCTAGGAGGCAAAACTGAATGAAAGGTGGTAATCCATAGCTTTCCATAAAAGCAGTTTGTTGTTGGCTTATTATTTCCCATGGTAGTGTTTGAGAAATATCAGTCACCATTGATGTAACTGGCACCAGACCCATTCCTGAGATTACCTGCACTTTTTCAGTAACCCTCTATGGCCCTCTGCATTTTTTAGTTTTCTGCATTTTTGATCACTTCATCAAGACTTGCCATAGGTCATTATACAATAGTGTTCAGTGGGTGTCTCCACAGACAGTGTTACAATGCAAAAGAGAGATGGATTTCACAAGGGGAGACTGATCTTATCAATTTTTACCAGGCTATGCTATATGAGAATATGGAAAACATTATCTGATACCAAAAAATCCAAACTATTCCAAATGAAAAAATTGTATAGTTTCCAGCGGAATTTTGCCTGCTGGACTCTTTGAAGACTACTTTGAGCAGTGTGGAATTTTATTTTATTTTATTTTATTTTATTTTATTTTATTTTATTTTATTTTATTTTGTATTAATTTGAGGATGAGTTGCACATTACATATGTGGGGTTATATCTCTCCAGCTTTACATGTCAATCCAGCCCATGGATTCATGCTGCTTTTTCCAGCTCAGGCCAGCCAGGAATTGGGAAAAGACAGCCACTGCTTGTAGACAGCGTGAATTTGTCTACAAGTAATGGAAGTCTCATTCCAGAAGACTGTTTGTGCAGGGAGATGGTGCAATACTACCTCAGTTAATTGACATTCTACCATTTCCTTATTCTCATTCTGGTACTGGTCAACAAGGCACAAGCTGTTCTTGGCCATGGGATCCCATACCATTGCATTTTGACACATGCCAGCTCAGATTTACACAGGGAAATCTCTGTGGTTAGAACGTGAATTTCTGTGGATTAACCTACCACTATATTTAAATCAGTGAAAACCAAAACCGTACTCCTCATGCCTGTGGGAAGAGAATAACACACATCTTGATTTGGTTGCCTTTGTAATAACCATAGTTCCTTGCAGGCTTACAAAGAAAAACAGACGCCTCATAATCTTGCAGACTAAAAGCAGAAGCCCATGCTAATGAGCAGGGAGAGACAAATTCTACTTACATTCTTAACTATGCCTCAGAAAGTAACTGAAGGTGTGATTCAGCTCACCTAATTTAACCATCTAGAAGTTAGGCATCTATGTTGCAACTATCAACTAGACTACCTCTAGAGAAGATAGAAGAAAAAGGATCTTTTAAGATAGCATCTCAAATAGATAGGGTAAGGGCTGTCTAAATGTGCATGTCTCTTTACCCTAGTCAGTGGGATTAGAGGCTCAATTTATTCTCTCTTTACTAGTTTCTCTGGGTCTAGGTCTTCTCAACAGTCAGCAGAGGAAGATAAACATCTTCAGCATCGAACTCATTCCACTTCTTTTCCTTCAAAACTGATTTGGGAATAGGATAAATCACTTTTGAAGTTTCTTCTGTATCTCTATTGACTAAAAGAACTCACAGGGAAAAAACGTATTCAAGCTGTCGAGGATAAAAATCACCTGTACACACATCTTTTGGAATTGATTAAAACAAACTGTAAATTCATTTTATCTGAATTTTAGCTTTCAGTTTGATCACTATTAACTAGCAGTAATGCAAGAACATTGATGAGGTTTTATCAATAAAAAAGTCAAATGAATATGGACTGTCCAGTCTGATTAAGACCAACATAAACATCTCATTAAAATGCCTGCTAGCATGTGATTATTCATTCAAATTGAATGTCTGGGTGAAATATTAACAAGTTGCCTTATAAATACTTCGTTGGTAGTTTTTATGTCTTCAATGGTTTCATTAGAATAAACAAACTCCTTTTGGCTTATGTTCAAGTTCCTTGGCACAGCAGTACATTAGACAATACCCATGTTGAGTTGCAGCAGCACAACAATTTTACTGCACATTGTTGTAACTCCATGAGTTATCAAGACACATTCTGTGTCTCTAAACAACTGCTCTCCTTCAGATATGCCTGGTTGTAAGTGTTGGCATGACCACTGAAGTTTACATACATAAGCACAATGAACAAACACATGCAGTGCAAGGAAAGCTCGTTCTGCTAACAGTAGAGGTTAAGGGTTAAGGCTAACATTGCCTCTGCAGCACATACTTGCCTTCCAAGAGAAGGGACAAATTGTCCATAAGCATTGTAAAATGGTGCCATTAAAACAAAAGCAAATTTATAGTGGAAAATCTCATATAGAAACTTTTCCTTCCAAACACTCTGTTCATCTGATCATTTTCATTTAGCTTTTCATTTGTATGTTCTAAAGAAGATTTTATTGTTGCATAATGACAGCTATGTGAAGAATGGTCACACATACCTAGGCAATGAAAAACTGAAAGGAAAGATGCAGATCATTTACCAAATACCTAGACTGTGAGTCAATATATTTTTGGATGCCTCAAGTTTTACCAGTGTGTGATGGAAATTATGAAAATTGAGGACAGAAAAACTACTCCTGGTAAATTATGGTTTAGAATTAAACCAAACAATTCAAAACTTAAATCAGTAAAATAACAGAGTCAGTCATGTACAAACAATAAAGAGAAAAAAAAAAAAGGACAAAATATGAAAGAATAGAGTGGATTTAAAAAGGAGTTTGCTTTCAGCAAGGGGATTAAAAAACTCTATAGTCTATAAATTTAGCTTGTCAGAAAGTGTCTGAAAGTCTATTTAGTGACCAAAGACACTTGTCCAATTCATTCACCACTTTTATCACTTGACTCTTATGCTGTGTTTCACAGCTGGAGAGTAAACATGCCAAAAATTGACATTCTAAGTAGCTCTGAAAATATTTAAATCCCAGACATATTTTTTAAGCAAATTGCAAATTTGGCTTCCCCACTTAAGAAGATACCAAAGGGCATGTGGCTCGGCCAGTCTCCAAACTGGCTGTGATACCTAGGACAAGTTTACCTCAAACTGATTCTTTCATAGGGTCAACAAGCAACCCAAGAATGGTAGTAATATTTTTGGAAATTCTGGTTTTGATCCACCATAGGAAAAAAAAAATAATGAGTTTAGCAGTGCTAAATCAAATGCTGCTGGAAAGATATCCACAAACCAGTTCAGTGTAGAAATATTTCCGTGTTGGCTTAACATCTTTATCTCTTACTGAAAAGGGAAAAATATATGACCATTCATTTATACCATAAAAGGAAAAACTAAAAATTCTGTGAATTTTGGTCTCAAAGCATATAAATTTTTCTTTGCAATATTACAGAAAAAATCCCTCTTGATTAAAGGGGATTTTTCTGTAGTAGTAATTATCACAGCCTAGGCTACACTTCATAGCAGGAAGAGAACTAATTTCCACAACTGTGAATGGAGAGAAATGTATAGTTCTAATGGTATATTTTCTCCATAAAATAGTTTAAAAATAAGCAAAGTAATGTTTAACCCATGATTCAAAATTCTCTAATGAAAATGGCCTGGTAAAATGTCATTCTATGCCTTAGTCAACCATTGGGAAAAAAATTAAAGGGCAGTATATGTAAATTGTAAAATAATTAAAAACCTAAAATATGTGAAAGTTGCAGAATCACTGAGTCTGGTGGATGAAGTTCTCTAAACTCTCTGAATTCAAATCATCTGAAGGAAGTGGTCAAGAGAAAATCTAGACTCTCAAAAATATTAGACCACAAATTTTTACCAAGGAATGGAATAGGAAGGTTTCAACAGACAGAGCTTGTACAATAAATGTTTTTATTGAGTGAGTGTTACTTATCAGTAAACATCTAATAGCAAGTGTTTATGAAGATATTTTTGCATAGTTCCAATATTTTTTATTTTGATTTTTTTCCTGAATTATATGCCAGAGAAGTTCAAGTAGGAAACAACCACCCAAATTCTCCCCTGACCCTTCACTTATTCAATCCAACTGTCCCCAAGCTAAAATAAGAACACAATATCTGCCAGGCCTGCAGAACACGAGGTTTGTTCATGGGGATGAGCTGGGACAAAAATTGCCAGGGCACAACTGGATTTCTGAAGGAATTTTTTGTCTTCAACTCAGGCTAGAATAGACTGTGCCAGCATCAGTGGGTTGTTAAACTAACAGAAAGAATCAGCAAAAACTATAGCAATACCTGAATATAATCCCTTGCATTCCCTGTTAGCACTAGCTGTAATGCAGATTTACAAACTAGCAGTGATTTTTAAATGCAAAGATGTCACCAGACTTGAGCTGAAGGGTTGTTCTTTTTCTTATTTCAGAAAGTGTTCTGACTTGACATTTCATATGTAATTGTTTCCTAGGAATTTTAAGATAAGACGATATGAAAATTTTATTATTCAAATGGAGATTCTAAGAGAATATGTGTTAAATCTCTCTCTTAACTTTGGTCCTGGGATGGAAGAAAGTTCTTCAATTTTTAAAATTTATAAAGCTAACGTTTGCCAAATTGTGTTTTAAATACCAAAGGCTAAATATGGTCAACCTTAACTCTGAATGCGTTTAATGTCCACTTTAATGTCTTCTTCTCCAGGTTTTCCCCAGAAGATGGTATTCAAGACCAATTTTGTCAACAATTTTCAGATTCAGTAACTTGTATGAAAAAATAAATAAGCTTTTAAGTAATTTCAGAAAGGAAGACAGGTAAATAAGGTATAGTAATGGCATTTAGGTCCAAACGGGGTTTGTCAGAATTAATATAACAAACTCTTTCACTTGCCTTGTGTCTTATACTTTTGTTATTTTTCTTACACTGACTATTGATGAAGTAGAATGACTCAGCAGAAATTAGAAATTCTGTGAACAACTGTGATTTTAATATTTTTTCATTTAATTAGTCATAGACTGGTATTTTGTGGGTTGCTTCTCCTCACCAAATTTTAAATTCTCCCTTAGGTGTAGTAATACAAGTCATACCAGCAGCTGATAGACTCACACACTGCATCACATTGATTACAGTGTCAATAACATTTTTCAAATCATTAGACTTCTTCCTAAAATTCTGTCCAGAGTCATGTATTTAGTGGGAAAGGAAAAAAAAAGAGAATGAGTGAATGAGTGAACAAACAAAAGAAAGAATGATAGTTGCAAATAAAAGACATGTGAGCTGAAATTTTTTAGGGTAATTAGAGAATTTGATACGTGTGAGAAACAGGTCACATCAGAATTGCCTACAGGTGGCTCACTGTAGTGTATCTACACTATCAGCACTTCTCTAATATTACCTTGGATGTCCTGAGAAGAAAAGCAATAAATTAAAGAATCCTACATTTGACAAAAGGAACAGAGTACAATAAACTTGTCAAATCAATCCCTCATTCTGTTCATCTCGTATCCTGAAGGTAACTATTATCTATCTCTTTTCTAAATCAGCATGCCATCTGGAGCTGGGAGCAGACTAAAAAATGCATTTTCTTTTCTGTTTTGTTTCATGCTTTCTTTTCTGTGGCAGAGGCACTAATCACATTGCTATAAAGTAAGCTCAACATTTCTATTTTAAAGACAGGTCAGGTGAGTGTGAATTTATTGACTGTAGGTAAAAGCATCACTACACAATTTTTTGAAAAATTACATTCATTTTTCTTTCTTTTATGTAGTTATATAGCTATTAGATATTAATATTTTCATTTGGACTTAGGTAATAAAGACAGAGAAATTTTCATGGATCAGTAGGGTTTGTTTAATTCAGAATTTAACAAATAGATTTTTAATTGGATATTTCTGATCATTCTTCCCACTATGCTTTATTCACTGAGAGGAAATGAGCTTTCATTAGACTATTTTTAATATTTTTTTTACAGTAAGACAACAACTGCTTTACTTAGCAGTTTTTTTTCAGATAAATATTCAGTAATAGATTTTGGATGCAGTACTAATCTATAATTTCACATTTACTAAAATATGAAATTATATATTTTCTTTCCAAAGCTGCTACAAACAGCCATATTAAAAAAGAAGTTCTTGTCAGCCATAATGTGAATATAATCTTAAAATTAGACTAAACATTTTTAAAAGTTGATATTTCAACCTATCATATACTGATAACATTATTTGCTTAATGTCTTAATTAATTTTGGTCATAATATAAATTCAATAAATGTACTGCAAAGTAATCTGAATTCCACTATGAAAAGAAACTCCAAACAATCCACTGGTTTTAATACAGAAGCTCAGCAGCCATTCCATGCCCATTTGCTCTGGGCGTGTTGCAGTTACAGGGATTAAAGGGACATTTCAGTAAATTCAGTGGAATTTTGCCCTTTAAAGGTAGTGCAACAACTTTCTGGTCAAATACATGTCAAAAAGACAGCTGTGAGTACAATAGGAGCCCAGGACCCTGGGCACCCCAATCAATCCTCAGTGAGAGCCACCTGAGCAGCATCTGCAGAGGGTGTCCCTGAGTGTCCCTGAGCATGCCAAGGGAATTTGACACTCCGTGAGTTTTGGTGGGTACTCCATGGACTTCCTTTGGACCTGACAATCCAGGGTCAGGCAGAGATGAAATTTTGGATTCTTAGTTGCTTAGGATAAAACAGTTGGCCAGAATAGTTACAGAAATGAGGAGTCAGGCACAGAGAGTCACTCACAATATCCAGTGGGCATTAGAAAGCTCAGTGCTGCTCAACACTTCATGCGGAATAATTTGATTTCATACCTAGTCAAAATGACATTGGAAAGCTTTGTACCAATCAAGTGGAGCAGATATGCTGAAATGGCCCACTCACTTGTCAGCTCTGCATTTACATTCTAGCCAGCTAAGAATGTCTGTCTTCATGTCTTCATCTCTGGCCCTTTCATCTGAATACATGTTTTGCAAAGTTAGGTTAATAACACCAGGCATTTATGTATGTTTGCTAGGGGGGGGGGGAAATGTACAAGGATTTGCTGGTGAAGTGATGAGAGGTGGATGCTCTTGGGGGCTGATTTAATGTTCTGCAGCTGAGCTTCAGAGATAAGAAAATGCTGCACTGCATTACAAAAGGCATTGCCTAGTACAAATAAGCATAAGAATTTCAATAGCATTTCAAAGGAATATTATAATCAGAAGCATGCTAAATCAATTCTTGAATGGCAATTTTTAACTTGCATAGTTCAGATGTTTCTCCAGGCAACCTTCCCTAATGTCATTATCACTTACTAAAATTCGATACCATCTACAACCTGAGCCTGAATTCCTGACACACATTACCACAGAAGTAAATATTATGCCAGATTAAAGAGTAGCATGTTTTGACAGTTATGTAGACAAACGTTCCTCTTTTACAACAAGGAAGTCTCAGAAAATATGTAAATACTTAGGCAGTTAAATTGTGTGCAACTTGTGCACAAGGGAAATAACTTATACACATAGCCCCAAGCTGCTGCAGTGCCTTTGGTTATGTATAGCTCAGTCAAACAGAAGAGAAGACATTCAGCTCCTTCCAAGCAACTTCATGCTCATTTCTAACTTGAAGTCATGTAACTTCAGGCTGTGGTACTCTCTGATCTCTAGTTCAGTGCATGTGAGTAAAGAGCTGCAGCAGGGACCTCACATGTGTTTTGAAGTAAGAAAGAAAAAATGTTATTTTGATCCACAATTCAATCCATCACTAGTGAAATCTATGCTCCTAGGGATATAAAACTTCTGCTAGAGCTCAAGTCTTTTTCTGAATTCCCATCCACAGGCTCTTCTAGTGGACAGTCTGGCCTTCTATTACTAACTCTGGTATAAAGTTGCTTGAAATTTGCTTTCTGGTAATTAAATCTGTTAATTTAAAGTCTCATCACAACTTAAACTGATTATGATTTTGTTTTGTTTCTGATTATGATTTTGTTTTGTTTTGTATCCATATTTTGTTTCTTAGGCTGAACTTTTTCTCTCATTTATCCACTGAATCCTACCATACATGTGTGGTGGCTGTGGTCAGAGTTCTTTTTGCATACATAAGTAGAGGTTCTTCTTAAAAATTTTTAAAAGCTTTTAAAAACTAAGGGGATAAGATAGTAAATTTAGAACATGTATATCAGGTTTTTTCATGTCCATAGGTACATACTACTATCACATGATTTGGCATTAAGAACACCAAATTGAAATTTAAGTAGTTACATGTCAGCTTTCCGTCTTTTTTATTGTGATTTTTATGGAAAGTAAAGAAAAATGACAAAATCCTAATTCACACTTCACCTTGGCTCTGCATCAACTAAGTATTTAGACACCATTTACACCAGTTTTCATTTTGTTTGTTGGATTCCTTCTTGATTTTTTTCTTTCATTGTTCAGTGGAAGAATTATTAAATTTATGATGATTATTCTTCCCTCAGGTGAAATCAAAGAACATAAAAGCAGCAAAACTAAAATGTTATACAAGAATGTGTAAAGGTAAGGCTAGTTGATACAAAGACAACAGATGACATCATGTAGGGAGGATAAAGAAGAGAATCAGATAAGAAAAGTATGAAGTAAAGGGAATTTAGAAGGAATTTATTGCATTATTTTTTGCTAGGCACATCTGTTGAAATTTTACAATGCATCCTTAATTGTCTGTTCAGGGTTGCTCTACTGGGTCAGAACAAAAGACATCTCGCTCAGTGTGTTCTAGCAGCAACTAGTATGGTAAATGTTAGGTAATGGTCAAACTGGATAGGTCAAAAGAGGCAAGACTGCCACAGCTTCACGCCCCAGGCCCAACCAATAAGGACTCTGAGCATGTATTCTTCCCACTGGCACATGTGGAGACACGCGTACAACACGTACTCATGGACACCACAGCCAGCTGCACAGATCAATACAGACACACACAGGGCACTCATGCAGTAACAAACAGCACAATGCCCCTCTGGCCACCCACAATGGGCCTCTGTTCCAGCCCAGGGTCCTTCTCCTGCTGGTTGGGCTGAAGGTCCATTAGGGGGAAATACACCCGTATGTTCTGTGCAGATTCCTCTAGTGGCCAGGCTCAGGCCCCTCAAAGGTCTCTGGTGTCTGGATCCTTGATATATCCTGCTGCTGGTACCTGGACACACGTGCTGTTGCTGAGGCTGCAGCCCCACTCCAGGTGCTGCTCCAGGCCCCTCATAGGCCCTCACACAAACCCTGCACACACAGACACAGACACACACACACACACACATCTCTGTTGGCATTCAGACTTGGTGTCTTCAGCACTTGGCCTGGACCCCCTGATCTCTTCAGTCACAATTCCTCTGGTCATCACACTCACACACACACACAAGCACCCCTGGCTTCCAAATCACTTCACCTGCTCACCAATTAGTTTGGTGACCACATGCTGGCCTAAGCCCTCACTTGCACTTCTGGCAGCCCATATGCACGGCCCCCAATGACCCACAGTCCCTGCTGCAGCCAGCTGCCACTCCTAGACCTCCATACACATGTGTGGAACAGACAATTACAGCTCCTCACCCACAAAAAGAATCCAGAGTGGAACTTGATGAGAAGATGGGTCAGACTGAATTGACCAGGTGCAGGACATGACTAGACAAGCGTACTGACCACATGCAAACTGTCTTTCATTCCCCTTTTCCTCCTTTCACCATTTTGATACCTACCCTAAGCAGCACATTGTAAGTTCCCCTAGTGAGTTCCCCTGGGTAACTCTCTTACCCCTGGGTAACTCCCTTACCCCTGGGCTAAACCCCCCTAGCCTGAAAGGAGACCTGGAGAGCCTCTGGCACAGAGTCATGGATGGGGCCCACTCATGGGGCTGAGAGTCCCCTGGTACAGCCTGCAGAAGATTTGGAGCAGGAGCTCTTTGCTCTGAGCAGGTTATTTGGGTTCCAGCACCTCCTGCTGTGCCTCTCTGTTCTTCTGTGTTCCTAGAGAGCAGCCTGTAATCCCATTACCTAGCAATAAATAGGACAAGTTGATAGTGAGCCTTCCTTCCCTGTACCTTTGTATTGTGCAAAAATCATAGATATAGGCTTTTCCTGATAAAAAGATTGCTTTCAAGTAATTTTGTTCGACTACCAAATATACTTTCTTCCATTAAGTCACTTCTTGGTTTTCCCTTTATACTCTCCTGAGGAATTGTATTCCACAATCTAATTACATATTGTGTGACACAATACTTAGTTTGGTTTGAACTGTCATTGGGTACCCCTTACTTTTCAGGGTCAGTGAAAAGTGAAAGGTAATTCTTTATTCCCTCTCATTCATTGACTTGTATCACATCTCTCTCTGTTGTCTTCTTTTTAATGCTGACAGTCTCTACCTGCTCAGCATTTCCTTCTATAAAACTGCTTCATTCCTTGGTAAACTTTTTCTGTTCTTTTGCGTTTGTTTTTCTTTTTTGATTTTTTGTTTTTCTTTTATTTTTTTTTAAGTTTTATTATATACTCATAAGTCTTAAACTGGATGCATGTAGTATTTAAGATCTAGGTGAGCCATAAATCTACATACAAATATTTCATCTCCAAATGTCATTTATCTTTCTAGGCACTGATGAACATGGAACTGGTGATTGCATTGTTCTAACACTTAAAATATAATATCCCACAAAAGTTTGTCCTGCATGCTTTGGATCTTCTCAGTGTAGTCATCACCTACTAGAGTCAATGTGACCAAAAAACCTAAGGAGGGAGGAGAAGATATTTTTTCAGGTATTTATGTTCCATGTAGTTTTACTGTTCTTCACTGTTGTTTCAGTAGCCACAGTAATATTATTTTAGCACCTTCTTGCTGCTTTTGTAAATTACCTCTCATTTAAAGTATGACTCAAGTTTCTTAGTAAAGGAAGCCACAAGAACAATCAAAAGTATACAAATATACAGCATGTCTAGGGATGTGACAGAAATTAAAATTTTCAGATTGCTTAAAGAATAGGAGCCTCCATGAGACACATACCTGATTTCTACATGGCTTTAGCATCATGAATGTTACCAGAAATTAGAAAATATTAAGAATCAGATGGGATTTCCTTTAATATATTTAGTGTTAAACCCAAATTTGGACTTCTTAATTTTAATTAAAGGTAGCAATAGCATTCCTTTCTCCACTTAGTCCTGTGAAAGTCAGACTCAACCCTTCCACATTCCTGTTCAACTACAAAGTGTCTGAGTGTCAGCACAGATAACAAGGTTAAAGGATACACTAGCCAGCGGTCTGCTTGTAGGACAAAGATGTAAGATTTTTAAATAGACAATTGAAAATTGTCTGTCCATATCATCTCATACAACCTAGCTTATGACAGAAATAAAAGGACCTCTCCTTATTTTGGATCAGGAGTTGCCAGTTTCTGCAGAGCCATTGACACACTGCAATTTCACACCATCCAAAATGAACCTTCTCAAGCTTGAAGTAAATTATTAAAGCTAGCCATGGCCAAATGAGGAAGTCTCACTTACTTCTTTCATCATTTCTCCTTATCTTTTTCTTCCTCATTTCTCATGAGGGTACTTCATGGATCCTTGGCTCCGCTTCTTATTGAGACTCTTCACTAAGTAAACTCATTCAGCATAAACCTACCCACAATTTTAATCCCCCAGGGAGGTTCCTCTGAAGTTAGTATATTGAGTCAGTTCCTGAAGGTGTACCATTGATTCAGAATTGGTTCAAGTGTGAGGATTTTCCCCTAGAGAATCATCAACTCTATTTCTCATATTAGAATACATTTTTGGTGACTTTTGGAGATGATTCACAGGAAGAAACTTTATTTCCCACTATTACTGAGGTTATATTATTAATAACATATTATGACTGAATTAATTCTAGTCTGCTGCTGCTGGGATAGAGAAACTACAGCCTTTCCCTTCTAGTGAATTTTATCAATTTCTCACAGCGTTTATCAAAAGCTTTGAGCTTTTGTCTTCAGCTGACTCATTGTTAAAGAAGGTCAAACACCATTATTCATCATATTCTAGGGAAAGGACTATGACTGGAATGACTACCTGGGCACAGCAGAGAGCAGACACAAAGAGAGCTCTAGAGGGACAGCACACCTCTCCTGACTGCTGGCAGTGCCTGGGAGGGAGGCTGGAGCAGGCAGGATCTCCTGTTTGCAGGGGGCATGGCCTGGCTGAGGAGCTGTGCTGCCACGTCAAGGAACTGTGTGAGCAGCTGGGCAGGGTGTACAACACCAGGGAACTTCAAAATGAGATTGACAGGGTTTTCAGAGAGACCCTGCAGAAATAAGGGTCTTACATCTGAGTTCGGATGTTACAGACCAGTTAAACAGGTAACTGGATAAGTTAAAACTGGATAACTGGGTTCTATGAGTAGTGCCACTGAGCCAGTAAGAACTAGAGTATTTTAAGAGGTCTGTGTGGGACCTCTACCCTTTAGCATCCTTATCTGTACTGGTTTTAGAAGGGGAATAATCTGTCTCGTTTTTCTTTGTGCTCTAGGTCCTTAAGCCACATGCCTCTTTAAAAATCGACTTAAAGTGTTAGAATTAAACCTCTGAGGTCAAAGAGTCTTTCTTGGTGTTTAACATCATCATGGTACTGTTTAACATGAAGAAATAAAGGAGAAAATTCTCTAAGAGTGTGTCCGATGCTCATGTGCTTTCCTTATCACATGTTTTGAAGTAGATGAAAGAAGAACAGGGACATTTTTCTTGTTGTTTGTGCTTACAACCTGTTGTCTGAAAAATGAGTGGCAGAAACAACCACTTGTTTCGAATGACCCACTGTTTCAAAAGAGTTTATGCTTTTAGGTCACACTGCTTGAAGTGGCCTGTGCAAGAGAGTTTTAAAAGTTAGGTCATATTAAGTATAAATGAGCAAAAGAAAATTACCAAAGAAAAACCAACCAAACCAAACCCCACCACATTATTTGCTCAAATGCAGCAAATAAAATGAGCCAAACTTTGCAATCTTCAGAGTTTACTTGCTCTAATTCTGGCACTCAAAACAGAAAAATACCTAAGAATCTAGTTCCTAGATGTTTGTGATGAGTAGACCCTGGCTGGATGCCAGGTACCCAGCAACGGTGGTCTATCACTCCCCTCCTCAGCCAGACAGGGGAGAGAAAATACAACAAAAGGCCCGTGGGTTAAGACAAGGACCGGGAAACATCACTCACCAAATACCACTGGGGCTAAACAGACTCAGCGCACAAAACCTCATTTACTGCCAATCAAATAAGAGTAGAGTAACGAGAAATAGAGAATCTTCCATGTCCATCCCCTTTTCCTGCACTCAACTTCAATTCCAATCTTCTCTGCCTCCTTCCCCTCCAGCAATATGGGGGATAGGGGATGGGGCTGTGGTCAGCTCATCAGGCACCCCCTCTAATGTTTATTCTATAGGGGGTACTGCTCACTCACTTCCCATGCTTCCCCCTGGGTGGGGTCCTTCCCAGGGGAGACAGTCCTCCTCAAACTTCTCTAAGGTGAGTTCACCCACAGGCTGCAGTTCTGCAGAACTGCTCCAGTGTGGGTCTCTCTCCACTGGGGTCAGTCCCTCAAGGACAGGCTGCTCCAGTGTGCAGCCCTCATGGAGTTTCCAGTGCTTCCAGCAATCCAGTGCACACTTCTCTCTCCACAGGTTCACAGCTCCTGTGTGGTCTTCCCATGAGGTCAGAGCCTCCTTCAAGCTTCCACGTGCTCCAGCACAGGCCTCCTCCACAGGCTGCAGGTGGATCTCTGCTCCCCCACTGTCCTTCATGGACTGCAAGTGCACAGCAGCTTCACCATGGTTTGCACCATGGGCTGCAGGAGAATCTCAGCTCTGCTGCCTGTAGCACCTCCTGTGCCTTCTTCTGTCCTCCCTTGGTGTCTGTGGAGCTGTTTGTCTCACATGTTCTCACCCCTCTGTTCTCTGGCCACAATTGCTCTTCTGCAGTATTTTTTCCCCCTCTCTTCACTGTTATCCTGGAGGCACTGCCACTGTTACTGGTGGGCTCAGCCCTGGCCAGTGGTGTGTCCATCTTGGAGCCAGCTGGCATTGGCTCTGTTGGACATGGAGGAAGCTTCTCTCAGCTTCTCACAGAAGCCACCCTTGTAGCCTCCACCACTAAAAAAACCTGGCCAAATAAACCAAATACAATATGGCAGAGAGAGAGATTTAGAAGTCTCAAACCTGTAAAGCAAAGCTGTGATAGAAATGCTCTAAGACACTCCCAAGACTTTAGGAAACATTGCAACATTTGTAATCTACCTCTGTTTCTCAAATGCTCCAGAAGTGGCAGCTGCTCTCAGTCAGAAGTGACCATTAAATACATCTTTCCAATTGTTTGGGATTTTAAATATTCACTGTTCAAAAACAGGCAGGCTCTCTTTCCCAAAATGTATGGTAAATATAAAACTCATATGGTGTTCAGTCAGAAGATAATGCCATGGGTTACAATTATGTATTTGTCCAGAGACAGTTCTGGTTTTGGTTCAGAATTATTTTATATAAACAATATTTTTCTTGGACTACTTTGAAAGCTTACCTCTAAGTTCTGCGACTTTATTATGTTTATTACTTGCTTCATTTTCCTATGAAGCTGAAGGCAAAAACAACATCTGTCAAAGAGAAAGATTTCCAAATCAGGCCTTCTACATCCAGGCAAGCTACATCAAAATAACAGGCCTTGCAGGCTTGGCATCCTGAGAGAGATCTGTGCTTTAAAAGTATTTGGCAGCCATGATTTTTACTGCTTGTCAGCAGCAGATCAGTGGACAGATAACCTCAAGGAGTAGCTGATTAGTCGATCCTTGGGAAGCCATCCCACAATATTGCCAGCCATGCCAATTATCACCTCTATTTTTTCTCTATGTATGGGGATTTTGGAGAGCTACAGCCATGAATCTAAAATCCAGCTGTGTTTGTTTAGTCAGATTTTCTTCTGGCCTAATCAAGGAAAGATTCTTTCGATTCACCGAGAACTTGCTCAACCACATTTGACTCCTCTTCAGTGAGTGCACTGCATCACCTGAGACACTACTGGACAGAACTGCTTGGTTATGTCTAATCCCACAGACTTTATAAATTACTATATCCACTGCATGTAAATTCCATTTATTAGCTAATTTTATTGCAGGGTGTATTTCAAAACTATTGAGAAGATTGAGGAATGACTGGGACTTCACAAGCATAGTGAGAATTGCCTCTCTTTAAAGACAAAATCTTTGATCTTCAGACCTGCCTGAAATGGGAGTGTGAGTTGGAGAAAACTGGATAAAGGCCAATTAAATAAAAAAGGAAAAGAGGTAAATAGGCAGACAATATCTACCCTTAAATAACAATTATAACCTAATGAAATTTTTAAGACATATCTAAAGGCTATGCTGGACTCATGGATTTCCTACTGATTTGCCCCTACTGTGTCTAATAGCAAGTTTATTTTTTTATTTTCTGGCACAGGCTGGTTGAAGTGTCTTTCATCCTCTGTAGCTGGTAGCCATTTTCTCTACATTTGTTCCCATTTCTTGGGCCTCTATCTCATAGGTAGAATTATTTTTGCATACTTTTGGTTTCATTAGTGGCAGCATTGCCTTTGAGACCCAACAGTTCTGTCTCTGCAAGCAAAAGTTTCCTTTGCAGAAATATCAGCTCCACAAATGCCAGCTCTTCCAGCACCTGTAAACACATCCTGGAAAACAGAATTTCTAAGACATTTTCAGTCTTAATCATCAAAGCTTCATAATCAGAATATTGATTTCTCCTGGGTTTGTGGGTTTTTATATGACATAGAGTAATAGTTGGTTATGGAAAACTAAATAGTATGTCTTTATTTCACCCTGATTATGATTGTAACACATAAAACATTTTTTTGTAAATTTCAGTGATGAAAAATTGTTTTATAAAATGCATGCTAGACTGGCATTAAAAAAAGACTGAACTTTCCTACAAATACATGCATTTTATGCTACAGGTGTTATGACATATGTATTTCTGGTTTAAAAAAACTACTTCAAATAACAAGGAAAACCTTCCCATGGCATTTAAGCTTTTTTTTTTTTTCCCATAAGTCCACAGGATGCAGACCAATCTCTGGGCCAAGTTCTGAAATTCTTACTTGTTTCCCCAGAAAAGATACAATGCATTCCTTCTGCTTTTGCGTTACCAACTGAAAGAGGAGTCAATTTCAACAGAGTATAACCATGAATGAATTGAAAAAGAATTTCAGAAAAGAAAAAAAACAAGGGATCTGACTAGCTGTGAGCAAATGCCAAGAGGACATGAAACCTTAGAACATATCACATTCAAATGCACATTCAAAGCAGATAATTCAAATTTCACTAACTGACCAAGATTTTAACATTCTTTGTCCCAATTCAAAGTACTGATTGTAGCATACAGCTTCTGTCAAACAGAGATTTTAACATGGAATGTCAATAATCTCTGTTTCAACTAAGAAAACCAAGCTCTTCACAGAGCAAAAAAGCTCTCATTCTTAAGATTTTGGCAGACCACTGTCTATGGCAAACTGCTAATGGCAGTATTAAAATATCCCTGACAGAGGGATAGGTAGTACATTTTCCTTTCATCCCCACCAAGTCAAGACTTCAGATCCTCTGTAAATTTTTTTGTTCCTTTTTTTCACATAAGGAAAAGGTCTCCCTAAAGATAGAGACTTTGATACTAGAGAATTTTAAGCACTTCCACATCTACATCTCTTGGTGGAAAGAGCATCATGGCCACTAACCTCAGACTTTTCTGTCCATTGTTGCAGTAGAAGACATATGAATGTGTCAAAAGCTGATCACATTACATTTTTTTAAAAATGCATCTGTCAGTTTTAGGTAAGTTATCTTTAACCCAAAGATAGCTTTTGTTTTCACTCTCAAATTAGCTCAGGGGCTAAATGTTAATCACATCTTTTTACTTCATTTTTGTTCCTTAAGAGCTTGCCATATTATCTGGTTGGAAGTTATGAAGTGGTTTAAACAAGTTACAGTACATGGCTGTTAGAATTGTGGGGTGAATGTGAAATCTGTGCATTCTTTGATGAAGGTATCACAATGTGCCATGCCCAACTGATTTTAACTTTAAAATTTTCAGGCAGTTTTGCCATCAACTCAAAAGGAAAAATTGCTGATTCTTGTAATCTGTGTAGAAATACTAACCTTTGGGATTTTTCATTGACAAAATTGTTACAGACTAGATTTGTATACTCTGAAACACTTGATTTTTTCTGCATCTTCTGAGGGAGCTGATTCATAACACAACCATTTCAGAAGTCCTACATATTTTAAGACAACTTGTGTCACAAATAGATGTGAGATCAAATCATTAACCTATCCTTCTAGGTGATGCTAGGGTACCTCCTTTCTGTAACAGAAAAGTGAGAAAATTAAATCCTTCAATAAATCACTTCCCTTGCTCCTCCTGTGAGCACTGTGCTGTCAGGCACACTGCTGGCTCACATGCTCTGGGAGACCCTGGGGTCCTTACAGAAAAGGAAACCTCCTTGTCCTGATGTCAGACTGCTTGTTCATGGCAGAAATATCCTTCACTCTACCACTATTGTTGAAATATCCTTCACTCTACCACTATTGTTGAGCTTCCAGAGTTAAGCTGCCTACAGGTGTGTTGTCTAAATGGCAACTCATCATCATCACCCTGTAATCAATATGGAGCATAAGAAATGGGCAAAAGCAAAGGTTTTTTATTAGTTCAGGTGATCTACCTTAACTCCCACAATGTCCTATTGCTTAGCAGGCTGAGGTCACTATTTGTGCATTCAGTAACTCTCAAAGGACAAAACAAGGTACCTTTTATGTCCTCATCAGAACAAAAAATATCTTCAGATCATACAGGTATTTTCAAATGCCTGAGAATGAAAAGTGGGAATGCTGGAGCCCACAAGGTTAAGTGAGAATTTAAATCATGTCTGGATTACTGACCACGCTAGTTATAATCTGAAAAATGGATGCTCTCTACACAGCAAAACAGCCTAAATAGCAGACATTTAGGTTCTTATTGAACAACATTCAGCTGCAAAATAAAATAAACTATTCAAAGGAAATACTGGGTCTTGGACTGCATCTCTTATCCTTGATTTTACCCAGTAGCCTGTATTGATCTTTACTGCTGTTGGTAGACACCATGGGTTTTCTATGCCGTGTGCATAAGATTTGCCTTTAAATGGAAAAAGAACTTGATCCTTCAGAAAAATTTGGCATATCTATAGTAATTCAAATGTTTGATGAATTTGTTTCAAACATTTGATTCAAATGTTTAAATTCCTCCAGAATTAGGAACTAGGCATTGCTATAAAGCCTTTGATCAGATATGGCAGGCTAACTCAATGATGATACTCAAAAATATGTGGAAAATTATTGAGAAATCCCACTACATAGACTAACAGGAAATAACTTGAACAAAGAAGCACCTGTTTTAAGAACTGCAGTATAAGATTGTCGCAGTTTAAATTGTTGACTGAAACTGAATTTGACACACTTCCTGGAATGTACTGTTCTTTCTTCCTCAAGTTGTTTTGACATTAAAATATGATCGTCACCTAAAATAAGGAAGATGTTTGGTGCCCAGGAATACTGAAGCAATTTTGGGGTCAGGGGTGGGGAGGAGAATGGTGATAAATATTCATTAAGGGATTTTCTTTCAAAATCATAGTTTTACCATCCTAACTTATAGGGTAAACAAATGACTGTGCCTTTTCCTGAACTTTCTACAATTAAGACTTGGTGAAAGGCTCCAATAGTTTTAATTTACAAGCACATGCAATACAAAGTCTCTCACTACTGAAGTTTTAAAAATTCTATCTGGCAAATCTCCTGCAATTTGAGATTAAATTGCCAACCACTGACTATGGCAGCTCTTACTGCTTTAGGCACTGACATGAAAATCCAAGGAATGTATCTTCTGCCAGAAAAGGATCTTATCCCATAATAATGGTTCATCATTGTGGTATTTTTATGCTACTGAATATAGCATATTCTTTTTAATTAATATTTGGATTCCTGATATATAGTTTTCATCTATGACTCATTTAAAACAATGTTTCTCCATTTAATAAAATAATATTCAGATTCAACTTGTATTTAATACCTACAAATAAAGCATTAAAGCCTCCAGGCAATTAATAAAATTGGGGTGGTAACAGAAAATGCCTTGAACTTTACAATCTGATCTGGAGTTTTATCTGAAGGAAAGCAAATTAGGTTTATATCACACTATATCAGCTGTGACTCTCTAGCTATTAGGCATAGTTTTGGCTAAAGTAAAGTTGAATGGGTACCTAGTTCAGATAAAATAATGTCCAAACTGACTTTTTGTTTAGTGTCAAAATTAAAATTCTTCAAGCAACTTATCTACCTACCTCTGGCATCTCTGATTTGTATTGAGAAGGCCTCAAGGAAAAGATATTTTTTGAAATTTTTAGGTAGTTCTAAAAATTGCACTTACTTAAGTTCAAATCTTTTTATTCAGATTAATGGATACTTTCTCGAAGAAAACTTCTAAATTATTTAATGTTGTATTCAATCCTGCTTTAAATCAGAGTTCTTTGAAAAAACTCTCAATTTAGTGTTTGTCCTATATTAACTCTAACTCATATTTTATTAACATTACTGAAATATGCCTAGCAATTTTTTTTCCTAATCTATATTCTTCTTTCCATGTAATGTACAGCATACAGTGCCAGAAATTTTCAATTACAAATGGAAATGTCAGGACATGTGAGCACCTCAGCCTTTCTTAGTGTCAGACTTTCTCAGCCTTTCTTCTCTTGATGAAAGAATGTGTGTTCAAAACTGTAATGCAATCTGCCTTGCTGCTCCTTATTCAGTGAAACCCTCCCAACTCCTACTAGAAAAGCTACAAGGAAGAAGTTTAGCTAACCTATTATCTTCTTGAAATTTTGGAAGGCAGACTCTCATGATTTCAGCATCTCTTATCACAGAGCAAAGCAATAGAGATGCTGCTGTTCTGGAAAATTATTGTCAAGCTGGCAGCTGGAAAATGCAGACAAGAGTAACATGAATTTATAAAGCACTTCAGCAAAAAAAATATCACTTCCAGAGTGGAAAAACGCTTCAATATTATGTCATGTATCTTACCTATGTATTTTTAATAGCAGTATATACTGATATTAGCTAAAGGAGAAGCAAATGTACTGTTTATAGAGTGTTGCTTATGCACTATATTAAAATGGTAAAAAAAGTAGTAATTTAGTATAATTTCCTGAAGAACAAAGACTGAGTTCACAGTTCAAGACTGTTCTAGTGACTATTCCAAGCTGATTTCTGACAAAACTAACAGGAGGTAAAGACATTGTAGAGACATTACATATCCACAAACTTCACAGAGGTAGGCCAGTAGTAGAGAGAACAGATCTTATCAATGCATTATTGAAGAACCTTCCTTTTGCATTAAGGAAAAAAATGGACACAAATTAATTAATATTTCTGCTGCTTATGCAGCAACTTTTTGATGTTTCATATCAGATTTCAGCAAAGTGACATGAAAATACCAAATATCTCATTGTCTAAGTATGCAGATATTTGAGTGTTGAAGTTCTATTACATGTCAAATTTAGAAATTTAGTGCAGTATTTTATGTACATGGTGTGACGTGTTTGAAGTTGAATGAGGAATTTTAATGGCACTCATATCTTAATATATTACATAATTTTGAACAAATTAAAATGCTAGGGAAAACAGTCACCTTTTAAATAAATACCCTTATAGGATATGCTTTACATTCAGAAATATCACCATGAATTTTATCAGTTGAGAAAGAGGAATTAATCAAAGTAATTGATTAACAGGAATGATGTGGTGTCTCTATGTAACCACTGTGCATTTTTATGCACTTTCAGCAACACAGTGGTTTTTCTGTGGAACAACATTATCTGTGTTTACAGCACATTACAGAACTGCAGGAATGTGCAGCTTCAAGGACTGATGGATCATAACTACCAGAGTAGGGTACTGTGGAGATCCTTCTGATGCCTACATCTGGGAGACTTATGAAATTCTATGTGCAAAGGATTTAAATGGAAAAAAAAGAGCATGGATATTGCAGTACTGATCAGCACACAATTAATTAATTTTAGGCAGAGCAGATTCTACTCTCACCTGAGGTAGCTACCATGAGCTGGTATTTGATAATTTCATCTGTAGCTGAGAACATCAATTAATTGTAACCTATTTCTCTGAAAATACTTTAAAAATATTGATTGATAATAGAAAACTTGATCCCAAGGGGTTACCAGTGTTCAGAAGTTTTCAAGCCACCACCCTAGAGTAAAAGGGGAAATATAAAAATAAACTGATAAAATTTATGTAACTCTTTTTATTCATTTCAAAGAAACACAAATAATCCAGTTCCATGAAATTTCTGATATATAAATTATATATTAATAATTATAGAAGGAAATTTATAACCAGAAAAAAATTCAAAGCCCCACAACACAAGATATTTTAAGGCTTGTCCCAGGGTGAGCTGTTACAAGATGAAACTCTTCTCAAACATATTTTCTGAGTCATATAATAAATATTTCAGCTGAGACAGAATTTACCAAAATATGGGATTATATGGAAAGTATGTGAAATGTACACAAGGTAAGGCCACTAGAACATAAGCTTCTTGTCTCAACAGGATGTTTCAACCTGGACTAAGTCTGGTATCCTGACATTGATTCCTTAAGTGGAATTTATCCAAAGGAGGATCTGGACCACGGATTTTAGCCTTTTTTCTCTTTTTTCCTTCAATACAGAGAAAATTTTCCACAGATTTTAGCCTTTTTTCTCTTTTTTCCTTCAATACAGAGAAATTTTATGCATCTGTAAATCTCAATTGCAAAGTGATTAAGACTGAAGTTTGTACAAAAGATTCATGCGAAGTTCATAATTCTGTGAAAGAAAGTCCTCACAAAATTCTCATGGCATTCTTGAATACAGACTGAGAATTGAGATTGATTTGATCTGATTTTAGCTGCAAACATATTTGCCAATTCTGATAAAAAACTCCACCTAACTGGGCTAACTAAAAACAAAGAACACCTTGATGTACCCTATGGGTAATACAAAAGATCTTCAGATTGTGAGGAGCATTAAACTTTTATGTAAAGTCTGTGCTTGAATTTTACCCTAACCCCTCTTTTTATCTCTGGAAAAATATAGTGTTTGACTCATCTGTAATATGCACACTTATTCTGTACCTTATGAAGGTTTAAATGACATCATGCACTTCAAAGCAGTTTAGAAAGCTCTAATTTTTTCCTTGGCAAATACATATATAAATAATCATGTGGGGTCTGATTTAACCTTTTGTATTCAAATGCTGATGCATCAGAGAATGAAACGCAGATCACAACTGGCAAAAGTGCACATCCAAGATAATTGGATTATTTTAATTATGTTCACTATGATTCCTCATAAATCTCTCAAAATTACCACTAAAAATACATACCATAATAGAGCAAAAATCTGTTTTCTTCTGAAAAAAATCATGCTGAGGTGTATGTAAAACCAAGCTGCATTGCATATTTATCATTAGTCATGCAGAACAAAAACAACTATATTTTTCTATCCAGTTGGATACTTAAGGCTTTTGTTAATCTAAAATTATCTTTTCCAAAAATCTTCACATTTCTTTGATTAATAGATAAATACATTATTTCACAAGACTTGTAATAGAATACTCATAGTTTCTTTAATCGTCTCCAGTTTTGGGCCTAAACTTGTTCCCATTGAATTTAATATGTTTCACCTAAAGACTTTTTCATCCCAGGTACTTAAATCATCATTCTCACAACTCCCTGAGTGTAGTTCAAATCTTCTTGTGACTGACTGCACGATTTAAATTTCAACCTCCATTGAAAGGTAGGGTTCACAAATCAGTCTTTTCTTCTTTTCTCCTGTTTTTCTCTTCTTTAGTTTTTAGAGTCCTGCAAATCTTCCAAGGCTGACAAGACCTCTGTGGAGCAAATATAAGCTTAGCAGCAGTAGGCTGCTTTTTTCCTTTTTTCATTGCCTTCTGTAGGCTTGAAGGCAAAAGCAGTTCATGAGGCACAGGCTGCAAACTCCAGGTCTAAATTCCTAATGGAGTGGGAGTCTGAGCCCTTTCTCAGATACCAACTTGCCCAGCAGGCAAACGTTCTCACACCTGGTTGCAGCCCGAACTTGTTGGAGGGTCTCATGCACCCAAATTCTCTCTTGCATCATTCCTCTGGGTGAGGAAAAGATTCTCAGACATACAAAAATCTACAACAGCCCAGTTTACCAGCAAAAAGACTGGACTCAGCACTTCTGGAGCTTAGCTGATGGCAAGGAGAGAGTCAGCAATGCCAATGTTTGAAGAGTGCCATGGCGAGCATTCAGGGGCCCAGACCCACTTGCTGGCCCCTGTTTCCCTGCACAGGGTCACGTCACACCTCTGTCTGTGCCCGTGCCTCCTGCATTTCTTGTGGTGAGGGACAGTTTAGCCAACTGCTAACTCTGGGTTAAAGAAACACTGTCCAAAATGAGGTCTGCAGTTTAAAGGCTTCCTCACACAGAATGTTTGTGTTATGCACTTCCCCTTATGCGCTTCAGAATTTTTCTTTCTAAGGATTACCTTTTATTAATCTCACTCTTCTGTATTTCAGTATTTTGAAGTCCTCCAAATCTGAGGAAAAATCTATTGCAGCCATTAATTTAAAAGAGCAATTAACAATTTTAGTCAGAAAAAAACCCAACTGAGCTCAGAATGTTCTTTGTATACAGCTATTACAGCATAATATTTATTTCCTAGTTCTCATCATATAGACAGACAAGCTCTTAGATAAGGTTCAAATAAATTGCACGCAGTCCTGTCACATTCAAATTAGAGAAATATTAGCAAGCAATTTTTGTCTCACTTTCTATTTTCCAATTACAGATTCTCAAATTAATTTACACTCTTTCACTTCTTAAAATAGAAAGTTATTTTTAAATACATACCAAAAATTGCCACATTTCCTATGAAACTTTAATTAGAATCTTATTCATTCAAAGTATTTTATAAATATTTACCACTTAAAAATCTCATTCCTTTTATATTTGATATTCCTGACATTAAATTTGTGTTTCTAATCTACATTTACTTTTGTGCTTGCCAAGGGAACACCTGCAGCTCTGCTTCAGTGATGAAAAGAGTCTGTTCCTTTGTTTGCAGGTCTTCACTTCTCATTATCTTATTTACATTTTAAAATATAACAAACTAGAAAATGAAGCATGAAAGTGTTCTCTGGATTGTTTCAATCAATGTGCAAGCACATATGCTGCTATGGATTGGTGAATTGCAAGAAATTTATATTTAAGTTGCTTCCTCCCACACTTGCCACCATATCACTGGGACATCACATTTACTAATAAGAGAAATAGGAAACCTCTGTCCTCCGCACACCTGACACAGATCACATATCATATGTAGAGCATTAGCTTCCTCCAGCTTCTCTTTTCCCCATGTTTCCATTGAGTTGCACAGGCCTCACTTCCAAAAGGAATTTGAAAAAATAATTCAGGCTTCAGATCTTACACCTATTTTTGACCTTTCTAGTGAGACCATCAAGAACTGTGACCATTAAAAAGTGTGTTTTGTCATGTGAAGACAGGAAACGGGGACAAGAGGTGAACCATACTTTGTCTTCATTGCTAACTGAGGGGAAATAATTATATTTTTGCAATGCATGTTGCAGTATTAATCTGGGCTGACACCAATTGGCCCTAATGGACTAACCACAGGTGACTCCATGACACACATGCAGGCCAAAGTCTGTGGTGTTCTGCAGCTGGAGCTTCCAGAGAGATCAGCCTTCCACTGTCCACTGACATGCTGTGGGTGATGCAACTATAAGGCTATAAATATGTCCTGCTAGATTGACCACATGATTTACACCAATGTTAGCCTAAATACACTCTTGCATTCTCATGGTGCCTATCAGCAGCTAATTAAACATTTAAACACCAGTCAGGACATTTTATACTGTCAAATTCTGGTGCTGAGTGTTGCAGTGCTGGCAGCACCACTTACTAGGGGCAGATGCCTCTTATGGAATTTGCTCTCACGTGCTCCTTGCTAGATCCCAGTTTTATTGACCTTCAGAATGCAACATAAATCAGCACATATTGTTTTGTTTTCAATTTCAGCCTTTTGGGAGGTTTTGTGTTTCATACCAAAGCAGCTGCAGCAGTTCTGTGAAGTGTTTTGATGTTACTGCTGTGTTATTTTTAAGTCATATTAGTGTTTTGCGGCAGCAGCTGTCAAAGTAGTATCAGCTATATAAGTAATGAAACAAATAATTAAATCTGACTTTGCTATAACGATAGCATGAAGCTTTTAACAGAATTTTTGAAGATCACCTTTAAGTGTGACACAATATAGCAGGTTTCCAAAAGTGATGTGTAAAACTATTTCCTGACAAAACAGCAAAAAGTTAGCAGTAAGTTGGACCATGTTACAGTGTCTAGCAGTTTACCTCTAAAATTACATTTGTTAATTTTTCTGCTAGAAGTTTGACCATTGCCAAGGCATGAACAAAAACCTGGCAAAGCCTCTCTCCCTACCAAGAACTCACAGAAATGGTGGTAGGCAGCCTTGCAACTACACATGCATAAGGAAAAATATTTTTATGACTGTGCTGTGTGCCAGTAGTCTAACATCAGCTGTTCATCCTGCACTAGTGTACTATTTGAGTAAATTCAACCCAGAGATGAATTATTTCATTAAATGAAAATCTTTTGAATTAAACTGTTTTGTCCACAGAACAGAAACTTATTTTTCCAAGCAGAGATACTCATTTGGTAAAATATATTTCTTGTTTGTTACTCTTCTGTGCTTTTTTGCAGACACACTAAGAATATACAAATTATCTCATTGCTGTTCTCACGGGTTTAATAATCTGGCCTCATTGGTGAGTTTACTCTGTAGCATTCAACAGACAACAGCTGTTGATATACAAAATTAAATAAAATGGCAAAACTGCAGTGGAATCCTTTCTGATCTAAGAATCACTGCAGTGGGTAGTAACTCACTGCAGTTTCTAGCACATCTCAGCGGTCTTCATCTAAACACATCAGAAAGACAACATGTCAGTTTAAATTCCACTACAAAACACAGTTTGAGAGTCTCACTTCAGAGACTTACATGTTCCAATTAAAAATAAAAGCCAACAAAACCTGCATTGTCTCTCATAATTCAAGATGGATGTATATTGTAGTAAACACAAGATGGCTGGACCCTTCAAGAAAAAGTGCAGTGCTCTCTTGCAACAGAATGGGGGTTTCCAACATGAGTGATCTTTCATTTGACCCTTACAATGACCAGCCCTGGTTATAAATAAGGAAATGTCTTAATCTGATTATTCATCACATGAACAGAGAGAAGTTGACTCACTCAACCTTGTAACACTGCAACACTGAGGAACACAATGGCAGATTATGCTTTGTTCTCAATGCAGAATTCAGGCTGAAGAGATTCAGTCTTTCAACAAAACCTGGCCATGGAGTTCAAAACAATCTGAATCTCATTTCATGCCTTTTTAAGACTATGCTGAATTGTACAACCAAAATAAAACTTACAAGTGTTGTTTTTCCTTTGAGACTGTTTGACAACCCATAATATTATTTTATGTCTCTATTTTTGCACTTGAAGCTCAGGTAAGGAAATGGCCTTTAAAGGGAAAAACCCTGTAAAGTTTCCCATTAGATAGATAAAAATAAACTTTTTTGGATACCAGCACTAGTAGGCTGAAGTGTGAAGTGAATACACTCTACAGGTTTGGAAACACAGAGCACACCCATTCCTTTTGCCAGGGCAAAGAATTTCTAAGGTAAAGCCTTTTAGAGTATCTCAGGAAATCCCCGTTCATCCCAGTTCTCAGTCCATGAATACAGAACACTGTATTCACAGAACACAGCCATGAATACAGGTCATTGGCAGCTTGTGATTTTGCACTACTGGTATATTCTGTGCAGAGATCATCTCTAAAAGGAAGGAAAGATGAATTGTCAGATGAGTGGGAATGTGAGTTTACAATCTGGGCTGGGTAAAGTTCAAGACATCTGAGGAGAAGGTTTGTCATAATTTCAAACCATTTTCATTGAGATGTTATCTGATCTGAACATGGAGAACAGCTAAGAATGACTTGACAGTATCTTTAATTCTTATTCTGCAACAGGTTTTCCATCACTAGTTTTAGAAATGAAATGAACTAAATTAACTCATCTGCTTCTTTAGAGTTTTTCTAAAATGTGAAGAAATCATAAGCAGTAACAAAAAGGAAAGTTCATACTACCTGAGCAAAAGATACTATATAAAAAGACAGACTCCACGCATTACAAATATGCATGCTTCAGTAATAACTTGTGAGTTAACTCCTCAGAAGTGTCATTTTTAATTATTCAATAGAGTAAGCAATACTGATAGCTAAATATTTTTGTACAAATATATCTTTACTTCTAATATTCCAAAAGTAAACTTGTATGCAACATTTCAGTTAGTTACAGAAATGTTTCTAGTTTGTTTACTATGAAGTATAAGCAAATGCCTTCAAGCTAAAAACCAAATCAGTGGCAGTGTCACATCTGTGTGATGCTGTGTGTTCTTTAATGTAACTGATCTTCCAGGCTGAAAGTGCAAAATTCAATTATTTAGAGGCTACTAGGAATGAAATTCTCAAAGATGTGTAAATCATTTGAAAACTTACAGTCAATAAAATTCATATGACATAATCTCTATATGCATGGGTGTGAAGAAGCACATTTATGACCTTGCACATGTTACTGGACAAACATAAATCAGGTTCAGACCAGAAGCCAGGTAGGTACATTAGTATTACACTGCATTTCCCCTTGTCTACCCTGTCAGGGTAGACAGGGTAGAGCAGGGGGCCCACAACAGCCCAGTGTGGTGTTTGTCTGATCAGGCACAAGCGCAGGCAGAGAAGGAGACTCTGACCGTGCGTCAGCACACACGTTCACCACTTCTGAAAGCTTTGGCCAAGCCTTGCACAGCTCCCAACTGTCTTTCAAAATGCATTCCCATGTGGTGCTAGAGTGCCTCCCCAGGCTCCTGTATGCCCTTTAGCCAGCAGTGAAGTTATTCTGTAGGGATAAACTCACTCTTCTCTTACCCCAGGCCTGCCATTTGCAGGAAAGGGGGCCAATAGCAGCCATAGGTGGGCAGTGGACACAATCCAGCATTACAGGCACACAGAATGTTCCAGGTTTGGGGTCATACAAGGTTCCCATGTAGCCAAAGGACTCTTCAATAGGTTATTATCATACCAATAATAATTTTTAAAAAATAATTTTAGCAAGTAATTTAGGTATTTATCATAATTCATAAAAATGAAAAAAAATATACAGATATAATAACTCACACAGCTTTACTCACACAGTATTTGTTAACAAACAAGACCATGAAAATTAAATTGCATTAGAAATCAATGTTCATCTGTTTGAATAGCTATTGAAAGGCTTATATAACACACAACAGTAAATTAAAACTTAGTGGAGGACTTCTAACCTTTTCTGCACAGCTCTAGAATTGTCCAGGCCTATGTTTAATACATATACAGCCATAAACAAAGTATTTTTTTTCTGTTAAATAAATCTCCAATCAAGATCTAAGATGAAAGCACAAAAGGGTACAGTGTAAATTGCTCTAGCATAAGGCAGTGAGCAGGGAAGTATGAATGTCCTTGGTTGTGATTTTGTGGCCCTGCACAGATACCATTCTCATAAACAGATCAGTCTCTCAGCTTATGGTTATTGTTCTGAGATAATATGATATGACAGGTCCAGATGTTTGAAACTTGCAGCAATTCACAGAATGGGAGCAATAAATTATGTTAAACAACATATTTAATTCAATTGATAATGTATCTGGCACTGACAGAGCTATGGAATTTTAAGCTGAGTGTAATACAGAAACCATTATGTGCCCCCAGCAACTTTTGGAAGTGAAGTGTGTGAAGCAGAGGGCATTGTTGCAAAGCTGGTATTCTTTCTATCTGTTAGTCAGCAATCTCTGTATTGCATTGCTATTGCATGTTGTATTAGTCTGGATTTTCCTAGTCTTGAAATAATTAGCAGAAAAATTCTTTACAAAAAAATTCACCCATGTTGTGCAGACTCAAACTCTTTCATCCCATTCTGAATTTCAGAAATCCATGTAGCACAAACCTTTGAGAGCATGGTATGGACATTGTCTGTTGCACCAAAACCAACTTTTCTAAAGAATAGATTGTATATCTATTTCCTATTCAGTCACCCTTTATGTCAAGTTAATTCATGAAGACCATTCATCCAATAATTACTGATCTAAGTATATTTATATACCTGTGCACTGTGGCACCATAAGACAACAATTTAAGTTTTATTGTTACTAGAGCTGCAGAGCCATTAAAAGTGAGCTGCTTGTTTTTTCACATGATTAACGTGATTCTCAGTGTCCCTCCTAAGACATCATTCTTTCTGTATGAAAACCTGCATATGTGTCTATATTTGTCTGTTTCAAGTTCTGTCAGAAATAAGGGCTTATTGAATTGCCTGAGCCACATGCGTGCCAAGACACATGAAAAAGGAGTCTTATTTTTATGGTGGTGATCCTGCCAACAATCATCCTCAAACTCTGCGCTATTCTAGCCTCTTCATTCTCAATATATGAAAGGCTCAGTTCTATCTTACAGCTGGGACAGTTAACAGAACTATTTAACAGACTTGTTTACATTATTCTTCCATCTGGAGGGATGGGTGTTATAACAGACCTTTTCCACTACGTTTAGAACTGAAAAAAACATCTCTTCAGACCACATTTCACTGCCTTCATCTCCTTCCTCTGTGTATGAAACAGTGCTTCCTCTTACAATTTACTCTTCCCATTCCCTAGTTATATAATACAAGAAAGACAGTAGATTGAAGAATGGCAAATCCAGTTTATTATTCTGCACAGCTTCTTAGCTGCCAGCAGGTCTGCTGACATTTTTAAAGCACTTGTGCATAAGACCCTACTGCAGATCACTCAGAAGGGCCCAGGTATTTACCTGGCTCAGAATCAAACTGCCCTGTTTTCTTCAGGATGAACAAGTCAGGCACCATCAGAGGCCTCTGCCTTACCTCAGTTCCTTCAGTATTTTGTAAAGGATGTGATATCAAGGACTTCTTTAGCAACAGAAATAGTATTCTTTGGTATTTAGAGTTATCCAAGACTGTTCATCCTCTATCAAAATTTTCTACATAAAACATAAAATTCCTACTGAACAGTCCATCCCTCAAATCCATATCTCCTGTTCAGAGAAAAGGATTTTGTGTGAGAGAATGCCAAAGGCCTTACAGAGTTCTAGGTAAATGACATCTGCGTCATCAGTAGATCATCAGCATCATTCATTTCTTAGCCTGTATCAAAAAAAAAGAAAATAGCTTGAGTTTAGTTTCTATTCCAAGACTTAAATCATTGCATTAAAATATTGCTTAAAATCGAGACTGACTCATTGAAATACTCTCCCAGTTTGTCTGTGAATCAATAATTTCTCACTGAGACAGTTGTGCAACAAAACTTGTGGGGAAAACATTAAACAGACCTAACTTCTCTAGCTTAATTCTGAGAATTGATGTGACGATACAGAAGTTCTCAAGATACATCCTACCTGCAGGCAGGCAAGCAGGCATCATATCTCCATTAGGCAATTTCCCACTCAAAAAAGCATAAAACAGATACATTTACTGTAATGTGTCCTAGATATTTTTTTGTTGTTTTGCTATTTATTATTCTCCTTACTGTTACTAAGTAATAATTTTTTCCAGAATTCCACTTGGAATCCATTTCCTTTTTAAAATCATCCATATTTACAAAGATAATTATTCACCCTTCAGATACTAGTTTTAGTATTGTTTTCAAGACTGCTGGACTAATTTTCATTAATGGATTTCATTCACATGCAATGTGACCACATTTATTTTATCTAAGCACCTTCAACCTGTTACTTATGTATTCGTGAAAATTTTCTGTCTCCTTTTGAAAGTATCTATATAATAAATTTTTAAATTATAATGTAATGCTTGTAATGTAATGCATTTAAGCATAATGCTTGAAAATGGAAACAAAGAAATAATTCACTCCTATATCAACTGTACTTTGCATGCCTGTCCTGGTAAATTAATATTCCTTTTTCTTCCTCTTATAGGAAAATTCTAGAATTTTGTTACATCATATGCTGTTTCTTCTCTTTACCTTCTGGGGAAATAATTTCCTACTGTACTAGTATGACCCCTGCTTTCATGAAATGACAGCCCTTCTTCGCTTTCTTCCCTGTCAGTTTGCCTTCCCAAAGACCTTTACGTATCAGCTTCTCATGTTTCCTAAAGGCGATTTCTCATGTAGTTTTTTGAGAGATAAGTATTTTATTACTTCCTTACTTTAGAGTAATAAACTATTTTAGTGTATGATAATTTCCTTTTAGATTAGCATCAGTTCTTTCCTAAAGAAGTGGTCCCTCCATTGGCATTAGCGTCACCTTCAGCCCTACAGAGCCCATGAGATACATCATTAAGCACTTTGAGATTATTTAATAGGAAGAATGAAATCTCTTGTATCATCTTGAAGTTGTAGAAATGATACCAGTCTAGAGTGAAATATATTTCTATAAGCAGTTTGTATATTGCATTCTTCTTATCAATCTGTGAAATTCCATATTCCTCTTATATTCACTGTGTTAAATATGATGACCAAGATGGAGCTCAATTTCCTCTCTGATAACCCTTGACTTATATCTCAATGCAACTTCATGAGCAGTTTTTCTTCCTTTCTCATCCTTCTCACTGTTTATGAACAAATGGATGAAAAGGGAATTTAAAAAAATAATGACTCTCCAGCCACTGAAATACTAATTTTACTGAAAAACAAGAGTAGGAGTTCAGTCTGCAAATTCCACAGCAAGGCTGACTATTTTATCACCTTGCTATCTGGGGAATGGCATACACTGGCCATCAGAGAAAATCAGAAGTTATATCCAAGTCCAAATGGCCATATTTTCAGACATGTGATTTTCTAGTTATATCAGGTCAAGAGGTACCATTTACTTTTTTACCAGGGAAAAGCCTCCTTCTGACTCACAGATCAAGGATCATAACTTCTGTAGCAGCAGATTTTCTTGCTCTTTTCTCTGAGCCACTCTCCTCCTGCATATCTCACATTGCCTTAGCAGCACTCCTGAGGAACAGGCTGAGGAAAGCTGAGAAAAAAATCACAACATCCCACTCACTGCCCCCCTCTTGCCCTAGGCTACAGGTTTCTTCATATCTCTGTTCTCATTGGCAAGCCTATTCCAACTGGAGAGGTAACTATGCCATTAATTAACCATTTCTGACCTAAGAAGATGGAGAATGTGCATTGATGTGGAACTGTAAACAGACACATACCTATCTCAATATGTGTAAATACAGAGGAGGCATACACACATTTTTATATTGCATAACTCCCCCTTGAATGCCAAAGAATTCTCTATTCTGAAATCAGGTCCACCTCAGAGCACGCACTCATGACAACTGTTTAGAGAGAGTCTTGTATTACTGTCCTCTGCCTTTTCTACAGTTATGTGGGAAGGAATTTTTCAGTATGTTTTGTGAGGCAGTTTTTCTTGCAAAACTCTCTATAAGTGTTTTTGCTCTGTCACTTTAACATCCTAATTCTTTTCAGCTATATTTTTCTATTCCTTCAGTATGAAACATATCATAGTTTGATGATCAGGGAATAGAAGATAGAGTGGAAGAAAACCAAACCACAACATCCTTTTTAAATGCTGCTAAATTAACATTATTTGTTTTGGACTGAATTGTCACTGACTTCTTTTAAATCAGTTTCGCTGTACCTCCCTGAAATCACAGTGTCTGTGACAGTAGATGTGTTTCCCTGGGATGTAGACTGTTTCCTAGCTTCTCTGTTTGCAAATGGGGATTAAATATTTGTGCTTTTGATTTGTCTTGCAGCTCAAAGTAAGATGCAGTCACCTGCTTTTGCAGCTGCCTTCCTTTAGGCTGCAAAATGGATGGAGTTCATGCTGTTCAGGATTTCTTCTTCCTCCAAACATGCACAGTTTTATTAGGACTCTTTTAGGTTTGAATTGACTTCTAGTTGAAGATGAAGAAATTATTCATTTGGACAAATTTATTACAGTAGACTGTGATTTTTCTTGCCTCTAGTAATCAGTGTCCACTTTTCTGCACCAAACAGGCAATGTCAAAATTGATAATAACTGCAAATATTCAGACTTTAAAACTCAGGTTGTCTTATCTATTATGTAGAACATGAATAATTCCATTTTTAAGGCCAGTACAACCCAATGTTTTATTATGGCATTACTAGTGAGGCAACAGACCTCAGAACTTGGAAATTCCCTCAGGAAATTCTGATAATTTTACCTTAGCTCTTGGATTGCAGTGGATCTTTTCATTCTTTATTATTTGCTGTCATAATTAATTTGAACCTATTCAAAGAAATTACCCCACAAACACCACTATCTGGCTGTGAAATGAGTGAATATGAGTACGCCTATGATGGTGAATGAATTTCATCTGACTGATTGTTGCCCCTACACAGAGGTCTATGGGTTTATGTGTACATTGCTGCAGGGGCAGATGCATCTCGTTGTTGCATGAACATGTACTCCATTGATTCATGTAATAAGCATGCAAAATTTCCCTTAGCCTCTCCCAGTAAATCTGTATTTGTATGATAACCACAGCTCAGAACTTACTTCTCCCTTCTCTATCATGCTACTCCAGTCTTTCCAATTCATTCACTGGTTCCACCAAGCAAGATTTTTTCCCTTTTAAGCTCTGTGTGCACCACTTATATGTTTGTCCAAGACAGCTGAAGATAATGAAGAGTTACATATCAAATGGCAAGATGTGGTGGCTTTGACCATGGCTAGATGCCAGGTGCTTAAAGTCATTCTATCTCTCCCCCTCTGAATGGGGTAGCTGAAGAGAAGCAAAAATATAATTAAAAGCTCTTGGGTTGAGATTAGGACAAGGAGAGATCACTCACCAATTATTGTCACAAGCAAAAGAGGCTCAACACTTGGAAATTAATTTCATTTATTACCAGTCGAATAAAAGTAAAGAGAAATAAAATAAATCTTAAAACACCTTCCTCCAACCCTCCCTTCTTCCTGGGCTCAAATTCACTCATGATTTCTCTACCTTCCTCCCTGCCAGTAGTGCAGGGGGACAGGGAATGGGGTTTGCAGTTTGTTTAGTCCCATGTTGTCTCTGCCTCTACTTCTTCCTCAAGAGAGGACTTCAGAACTTGGGTGTTCTTCATGAACTGCTCCAGTGTGGGTCACTCTTCCATGGAGTGCAGTCCTTCAAGAACAGGCAGCTCCAGAATGGAGTCCCCAAGGGTAACAGGTCCTGCCAACAAACCTGCTGCAACACGGGCTTCTCTTCCAACAGGTCCACAGGTCCTGTCAGGACCCTGCTCCAGTGTGGGCTTCCCATGGTGTCACAGCCTCTTCCAGGCATCCACCTGCTCCTACATGGGCTCCTCCAGGGGCTGCAGGTGCATCTCTGCTCTACCATGGACCTCCATGGGCTGCAGGAGCACAGATGCTTCACCATAGCCTGCAGGGGAATCTCTGCTCTGGCACCTGGAACACCTCCTGCCCTTCATTCTGCATTGACTTCGGTGTCTGCAGAGCTGTTTCCTTCCCATATTCTCCCTTCCCTCTCCAGCTGCTGCTCTGCAGTGGTTTTACCCCCCAGTGGTATTTTCTCAAATAGACTATCACTGTGGCACTACCACCACCACTCATGGGCCCAGGCTGTGTCTGTCTTGGAACAAGCTGGATGGAATGCACCCAGTGCCAATTGTATGACTGGAACAAATTCTGCAAATCCTGATCTGGGCAACTCTCAGTGGGAAATCTATCTCCATGAACTGCAGAATTTAACTCACAATAAATTCAAGGTTTCTTTTATTTACAGATAAACATATATGACTTTTTTAAGGTGATAGATGTTTTACTTGTCCCATAAACGGCATTTCTACATCACAAGTCCTGTATGTTTGTCAGTCAGATGACTCCAATCATCTCTCAGAATTGCATTCAGCTTAAATTATTTTGAGACAAATTCTTTTGGAAAAACTGAGATGATCTAACTGAATACAGCTTTCTTAAAAACCTCTCATGCTCCGTCTGCACACTTTCTCATCTTTTAAAGGAGAAGAGCAAACACTACAGAGGAAATTCTTTGCTGATGACAGCGGTGCAGTAGCTTTCCCAATTCCCGCTCCTCCTCCATCATTCCTTACAGGTTGATCTTTACAGCATGGCTAATACATTAATTTAGTCTCCTTTTAGCTCTGGTAACCTCACTGCCTCACTTTTGGAGAAAAACTTCAGCAGCTACAGCTGCCACATTTTTGTGTGTTTGGTTTTACACATCCAACTAGATTAATATTTCCTGGAACCTCTCTTAAGTGTCAGAACTTCTTAAATATTGTGTAGTAAAAAGTACTATCACTCAGTGCCACAAAGCATTTTTTTATCTGCCAAAGAATTCTTTGTGCAAGCTGGGAAAAAGTTACACAACGACGGGAAATGATTAATAATATATCACCAGGAACAATTAAAATATACTTCTATTCTTCATCAAAAACTATTTGTTAATTCAGATATTTTGGGGGGTTTATGAGTCATAACTTTCCCCATCCATGAGATGACCTTTAAGTAGTCTTTTCTTGGTTGGTGCAATGACAGACATGAATTTTGTAACACATAAGAATATTATAAGGTATTTCCACTGGTCATTGTTCTAAGTTAAAGAGGTAAGCAGGATGATGTAATGTAATTTTCCTTTATTGAGCAACCACTATGCTGTGTATAACTTTCATGATATGAAAGTAATTAGCCAACAGGTAGATCCTATTATTTACAATTGCTATCACAAGAAATCTTATCTCAGTGCCCAGTGTCATCACTTGCAAGGTCAGTATCAGTTGCAGAAAAGAAGTAACATAGACAATTGCCAAGTCAAATTGCATGACTCTGGGACTAAAACTTTGGGGGAAAAAGTTATTTTCCTCACTTTGATTAACCCACTAGTATTTTTTTCTCTCTTAAGGCTACCAGGACTAGAATATCACTGAATTAAAGCTGAGATTCTCCCATATGCAGCAAATTTTGACATGGCACTGCATCCAACATCTGTAAAAGGGATCAGAGATTAGGCGGAGTTTATTCTAGGAAAAGATGTTGAATTTACACAGAAATAAAATCCCCAGACCAAAATCACATTCCTAGTTGCTAGGTCATAATTCTTATCAAGATGAAAGCATCATCAGCTTTTGGGTGACAAGTTCTTATGAAAACCAGAACACATTTAAAGCCTAGAATTTACTGCACAAATCAGTGATGGCAATGAAGAGAATTAAACCTTAGTCCAGTTTATTTCATAACTATCAGTATTAAATAAAAACCTCAGAGCCCTGAGACAAGCCTTGAAAGAAGCCACTGCTTTCAGTGTAGCAGAGAAGAGGCAAGGCCCAGTACTTTGGGTACTGAAGAAGCCTCCAGAGGTCCTTCAAACTGGAGAAGCATCTGGAAATTAGGAGCCCCTTGGCTTTGCTGGCATTACCACACTACTGAAGCTGCACACTGTGTCACTTTTGTCCCAGTTTACCATCCAGCTGTTGAAGAGTGTCCATAAAATCAGGAAATCACACAGTCCACCTTTCTTGACCTCACTATTCCACTCCCACTGCACAGCCAGCTCACCTTTGCTTCTTTCCTACAAATTCCCATCTGCCCTTTTCTCCCCTGCTTCCACTTTCCTTCCATTCACTTTCCCTGTTGCCAAGTTTACTTTTGCTCATGGAAAATTTTAGAAGTACATAGATCAATATTTGAGACTTAGTTATTTCTGGATCCCTAGAATACTGTTCTCCCATTACGCAGACTAGGGATTTACTGAAATAAAGCCCAAGTTTCTTCCCAGTCGATGCAGAGAATTTAATTTCCACAGGAATCTAGTGTAAACACAGAGGGAAGAACTGGTGGACACATGGATCTGGCCTTGGCAAAAAGCTAGAAAACAGGATAGGTCTGCACTCCTTAATCAGGAACCTAAAGGGTATTCCCATAACTATACATTTAGACATTATTTAGAAAACAATTATGATGATGAACATCCACCTACTCAATCTACATGCTCCCCATCTAGCCTACCACATGCTATTTTCTGCATAATTCTGTCTGGAGTAAAACATTATTGGTGGAGGGTTAAATAAAAATTTGATGCCTGCCCAGTGTTCTATATTCAACTGAGAACATTTTACAGTTTTGAAAATTCCAAAACTTCACACAAAAAATAGGATTGCAATCAAAGTGATTCACAGTCGTCAACAGCCTGCCATCATCTGGCCTTCCAGCTTGCATTCAAAATTTAAGCATAGAAAGGAATCCAACACAATATATTTTTCATCTTTTTCATTTGCATCAAGATACAGGAAGCAAAACATCTGCAAGAGAAGTCCATGATAAGAGAAAAGTTCACTGTTTGAAATACCAAGTACGTTTTGCTGTGTTCTGAATTTCTCTCTTGGTATGTCATCACTGTGTGAGACAGGTGAAAAGGAACAAGAATGAATTTCCAGTGTCTGGAATATGAAAACTACAAAAATGGGCAATTTTTCTAATCTTCTCTGCACACTTTGCAGAGAAGTTGCTTCAATCTTGCTTCACTTCAACTGCCACATCACTTATAAAATCCATGGCAGAAAGAACTAAAACCAACACATTATTTGGTGCCTTTTCCCAGTAATACTAAGATATAATCATAACATTGCCATGTGTGTCTCAGCATAATGAATTTTGGCTTGGACTAGTAGATAACTTCAGTAAGAGAGACATGCAAAATGATGAAACTAATTCATGTGAGCATCTGACAGAGACTGCTGCCAATCTACAGATCTGTGATAAAATAACAGCTACTATAGTAAACAAAAGGAGATATATCTACTGCAAAAAGATGCATTCCAGTCTAAAGGTGTAAAGCAACAATGTACGTCTTACAATTTCTCTCCCAACAAAAATTTAGCATAAGGAAAAAGAAGGCATTCCTATATGGGGTTGGGTTTTAATAACAGACCTTGAAACACACATGACACCATTTGTACAAATTCTAAATTCTAAATTATCACACCAGTAAAACCTGGGCTCAAATAACAACAAAAATGGAGGAAGAATGTTCATAACCTAGGGAGATAGTCAGTTCTATACTGACTAGCCAAGCAGGAATGCTTAAAATGTTTTTTCTCTTCAGAATTCTGGCTTGCATAGCAAACTGTGACTTATATTGACCTTCTGGAAACAAGTGCAGGGAATAAGCTTTACCAAATACCAAAATTTCTTTTCATCTGGATGTCCTGAACACTAGTCTAAAAATCTGTGCCAAAACTCTTAATTACAACAATGCTCTTTCATCTAACTTTTTTGTGGCTGAACAAAAACAGTGACAACAGAAAACAAACACAAACAGTCTCCAACAGAGACACTACTGACTTAACACTGTGAAAAATACAGGCTCTGTAGGTGTATTGGTTCTTGTGACCATGTATAAACACTCAGACACAACTCTGTGAAAAAGCAGGAAGACAATATACTAAATGTGTCATTGCAAACCATGCTAGTTCATTTATGACTAACAGAAGAAAAATAAACCAAATCCTAGCTTGATTATACAACCAGCGTTTCAGCCAGAGGTCTACAAAAAGGTGGCTTCAAAGGTCAGGCATATAAACTACATTTTCAGGGGAGAATCCTACAGAGGACATTAGTTCTGAAGAGATTAATCCACTTCCTAGATTGCTAATTTTCCCGGAAATACATAAGAACCCTGGAAGTAAACATAAGTTCAGCTTCTTTTACATGATAGCTTTCAAACCTTTCTCAAGAAGTAAAGCTCAGTTTTAGAAACATTTCCCAGCTTTGTGTAAGTCAGGTGGGACAGAATAAGAGCATGTTTGTGTTATAGCAGCAAAATTCTATGGCTTCCCTGGGTCACAGACTGGAACATCTAAGCTGAAAGTCCAGTGGGACAACTACAAGTCTGTGAAACCCAGAGGGAAATGTAGCAAGGAGACCTGAAGGGGACCCAATACTAACATCTGCTCCTCAAAACTCCAAACAGCCTGGACCACATCTGAGGAAAATAGCTCAGTCCCATTTCACATTGTAACTGGTCTTTGGGGAATAAAAACCTGAAGGGTTATCCTAGCAGAGTTAAGAAGGGTGCACAAGTAGATGATACTAACAGTAATTTCAGGTGTGGACATCTTACAAAATAATTTACTACAGCCCATTTCAAATATTAAATTCAGTCTAAAAATTTTGACCTTTTGGCCCTCTCTACTGTACTGTATGAATCCTGCTGTTCACAATGTGCTCTGTTAATACTGAGATTGTGCATGAAGCATAAGAATTTTGTGTTGTATTTCTAACTTAATGGATAAATTACCTCAGGCCTCTTGAGCAGCGTATTGTAAGGGATTCAATTTTCCAGACTGGACTGAAAATATTATTTTTTTGTTATTTTTGACATTTTTAATAATCTTGCTTTGTATGTACACAGCAATGAGAATTTATGGATCAACAGAAATAGCAGACAATCATTTGAGGAAGTTTACAGCTACAATTAGATATAAGTCCCAAACTGGATCTAAAATCACGCTTCTCAGAAGGACAGATGAGATTCTACTGTTCTTGATAAATGGATGTTAGCTGTGTTTCCCTTCCCCTTTAGGCCTCACTAACTTCCATAAGTCTGAGTGTTGCAATACAAGAAATATTTTCAAACTTTGTCACATACAAACTTGCTCTAAGGAAATGAAGGCTCTTGTAATAACTTGTCACCAGACTCTTCTGTTATCCTGGGAATTTTAAACAAATATTCCCTGGAGAACCCCTTGAATATAAAACAAATAGAAAAAAATGTAGGGGAAATAACATCATGTAAGGCATGACGTTATTTTAAAGACTGATTAGTCCTATATTTGGTATGGAAGAATCCTCACTGGGATACACTAGAAAGGAATGAATAGTCCCACCTACAGCTTTTCCTACTCTTCTGCTTTGTGAGGGTGCTGGTGCAGAACAACTGCATCACCACACAGAAATAGAAGTACCAAATTCTGTGGGTTTGACCCATATAGCTATGCAATACCTGCTCTGAACTCCAAATTCTTTTGGATTTTCTCCTGGATTTTCTTTCTTCTTACAATTTCCTGTTGTAGATGGGACTGCAATATCTCAGTTGTGAAGACTGATATGATTCACCACGGTTAAATTCAAATTAGAGAACTATTCCTTTTAATGAGTATAAAAATAACACCATTGAAGGACAATCTGATATTTATTACATGTAACTGCCAGCCTTGCAATGTGTGAGGTATGCATGGGAATATCTGCACATCTGTAAAAGTTCAGCAGCAGCAAAGAGCCTTCTCCTCATCAACATTTCTGAACATGATTTTTAATGAATGCAATCTGCAATATTTGGAGGGTAAGCACTAACCACTGCCTGGAAATAAATTTAAGATTAAAATCTTTATTGTCACCTCTGCCAGGAAGAGAGATGGAGCTTCTTCTTGGCAGAACATCCTGAAGAGCACTGCAACTGTTATTCAGTGGTGCTCTTCCTCTGTCCTCTTCAGAAAATGCTTGAAGGAAGTATTCCACCAACATGAGACTACAAAGATTTACATTCTGACTCCTTCATCAAATCAATGTTTCAGTTTTGATAACAGCTGTCTGTATCCTTGTTCAGTTTTACCAGAAGGCATACAGAGAGAAAGGGAGGAAGTATTGATTTAACACATTTTCTCCTGCATTATCTTTGACAGAAGTTCTGCATATTTAGAGGGAGCCATGACATATGAAACTTTCTAATTCTGTATTTTCAAGTAGAAAAGTTCTAATATTAGAATGCTATACTTGGACTATAATTAGAATTATTACAACTCTAGCCCTTACCATTAACCAGAACATAATCTCTCTTATGAGTTTTTTTTAAGGATATTGTAGACCTTTTCCAGAAAGTTCATACCTCAGGGCAGGACTTCTATATAGTTAGATCCATCCTAGCTCTTCTGTCTCTTAAATCCAGCTGCTTTGCATTGTTATTTCATTGTTGGATCTAACTAGGCAAAGGGAAGATCCTAGTATGCTGACCCTGCTCATTTTGTTTTCATAGTTGCTCAGGTGATGATGAGGAATAAAGAGAACTTTCTTATAAATGCCAAAGAGATTGATAGGAATAAATTCTTATCAGTGCTTTTATATGGTGAAATAAAATTGGTAACTTGGTAAATGACAACATCAGTATATATTCAGAACTAGACTATCAGAACACTTTTTCTCCACAAAAACACCAAACAAAAACCATTTTCATCACATCCTCTATACGTCTCTAGCATCTTTCTTCCTTCATTTAAAATGTTATTGTTCCCATGGAGCACAGCCCCTAACTTCTTCATTTCCAGTCTGTAAAATCAATTTTACCATGCTTACATGGTAAAATATCTTGAGGCCAGTGAATAAAAGATTACTATGAACTCACTACGAACTGCCTGGTTCATTGCATCATCCCTTGTTCATCCCAAGAACATTTCTCACAAAGTTTTTAAAAATTTAAAATTTACCTAATGAGTCTGTTAACAGATATATTCTATCTGGCAGAATTTAGCCTGGATGAGTTTGCCTACTGGCTGGTGCACTTAAACCTCCTGTTCTGAGCTCTGACTGTGAGCCTACAATGCCTTATTGTTTGGTTACTTATAGGTGACAATGAAACTGGCATTCAGTTCCCACTCCTGAATGGTTTCCATTCCACTCTGAAAAAGTTGTTTGCTGCTCCTGGTATTGTATAACGATCTCAGTTTCAGCATGCAAGAAGGCATGCTCTAGTCAAATACCTTATCTCCAGGATTATATTAACAACTAAACGTGAGTCATGCTGGGCATCAGACATGTTTGTCTATACACAATATGCAGTTAGGACTCTTAAAAATTAAGCTAAATCTGTTAGTTAAATTTATTGTCAACTCATTACAGTATGACTTGGGCAGGCCTTCATTTACTATGCAAGTGGTCCCGTTGCACTTCTGTCTACACACAAGTGAACATTACACTGGAAACTAAAAAGAGCAGATTGCATTACATGACAGAAATCTGGCCTTGTCCAGGTTTAAATTAAGCTTTAAATTAAGACTTTAAAACTGCATGGTCAGTGCCTAATAAGCCAAGCTGAAAGAGCACTGAACTTTTTGACCCCAGTCCAGCAAAATACTGAATCACACATAACTCTATGGACAAAGTAGTCCCAGAGATTTCAGTGGAATTAAGTAAGCAGTTTCATGCCTACATCTATCAGAAACAGCATTCAGCACTTGCAAATGCAGTCACCAAAGCAAGCTCAGAAGCACTGAATAATGGATACAATGACCTTGAATGTGTATCTACTATAAGAACAGCAAGTAACCACAATGCAGTACTCCTTATGTGAATTGTAAGTGATTTGAAAATAACCAATAATATTTTTAATTGCTGCTTAGTCAGAACTGCAATATTCTATGAGGGGAAAATAAAGGAGTCTTTCCAATCTAATAAAGTAAGAGAAACAAATGATCTGACAAACAAAATATAGCTACATCACTATAAAATATAAGAAAGAACAGAACATTTACACTCTTCCTGAAAATTTAATAGATAGAAACCATGTGGGCGGTCCCAGCAAACTGAATGGCAACTGTTTCAGTGTTTTGGACAACCACATTGATATTTTATTGCTTTTTTTGGTTACAGTTATAAGCTGGAAGTATTAAGAAGTGCAAAGCAGCTTCTGTGAGCACATTCACCCACACACAAAAATCTTTGCCAGATATTTCTAGAGGTGATTAAATTATTTAAACCTTCAGTAACTTTTTTTAATCTATCATGTTTGATAGAATACATTACCAGGGAAAAAAGTATATGATAAAGCTCTTCTAATCAAGAAATATCTGGAATAATGAACATTTTGTCTATCATCAGGCCTTCTCAAAAGGACCCTATTCCTCCACAGTCTTTTGTCATTTCTTTCTCTATTTATTATGCAACTATTAAATTAATTGCATTTATAAATTCAAGCTCTTTGGTGCTTAAACGAGGATTTTAAGCCTTTAGGTCCAACTGAGCATCTCAGAATATCCAGACAGACACCTATGTCTTACTCAGTGCTTGAAAACACTACCATGTTCTTTCTTGGCTTGAAATGTACCTCCATGATCAGTCTTGTGCTACTGGCATTCCTGGAATATTATGGCCTGGGCAAGGGACATTACTCTTGCCTGAGATCTGTGGAAAAACTGTGGTTAGACCACCTGGCACCTAAATTCAGGAACTGAACTAAACGCATGCTAAATGGCAGGATTAGGCTGATTATTTAGATTGTTTGTGTTCTTTTCTTCTTAATACACAAAACATAGATCAGAAATTTCTGTTAATGTGCAAATATAAAATTCCCATGTTCATTATGCTCATGGTGTCCACCTGAGCAAAAAAGCCATATTCCTCCATTTCTATACCTAGGACATGTATGAATGTCCTAAGTGCATCAAGCACCATTTCGTGGAAGGTGAGCACCAAAGTGACCATCATTACCACAGAAGCACTGATACACACATTCCTGTCCAGGTTTGTGAGTAAACAAGTATTAGACTCAACGTGCTCCCACAACAAAGATGTGTAAGAAATGCAGGCTCACTGGGACATTTCTTTCAGGGTTTCTACACCACTTGCAACACAAGGATAAAGAAGGTGGTGTGCTGCCAGAAACATGTGACAAGCAGGCAGGGCTGCAATACTTAACTTGTCTATCTCATGGATTCATGCATCTGTACCTCACTTTCTCTTCCAGAGAAGACCCTAATATTTAGTGATCTTAACTTTTTTTGACCTTAAAAACTAATCCATTTTGACTTGCTGAGATTCTCTAGTTTTGACTTTCTAATCTAATTTTAACATTTATTGGGACTTTTATTTTTTCAGGAGTCAGATATGTTTAGTAGTTTGGTACTGGAAATTATATCCTGGTTTATTCCACACTGCAGTGAGTATCTTTAAAAATAATAAAAAAAAAAACCAGCATAGCAAAATAAAAATAAATAATTCAGAAAAATATAATTTTTCATTGATAGAAAAGTTTAAAATCTTTGAGCCCATCCCTGAAGTTTTGATTTCAAAAAGTGACTAACTCCTTTTTATGCAAATAAACAGACATTTATCTATTCTAGAATCTACACCTCAATAAAATCTGTAAGCAACACAGCTTAAAACTTTCTGTGAAATAAAACACAAAGCTGTGAAAAACAACATACCATTTCACTTCTTGTAGTAATTTCAACTGCAAACTTTATCAGTTGTAGTATAGTAAAGAAACCATGCAAGTCTGATCTGATTGAGCAGCCAGTAAGCAGGCACATAGTTCCTCTTAATGTATATTAAAAATTCTTGGCACCTTAATGCAAACAAACTGCAATGAAAAAAATACCAGCATGAGTAATCCTCCTTGTCTTGCTTAAGATTTCCTTCATTGCCCCAGGATGAGTCTTCCTTGCTTCTTGTCCTGAAATTCATGCAATTATTTATGTAAGCCTGAGACAAGGAAGAAATCAAAACTCTTGCTGAGAACATTTTCAAGCAGCCTTTCAGAAGTTTGATATAGCCACAGTACCAGTTCCCTTTGAAAAATATTCATTTCTTTCCTCTGCAGCTAGAAACATGCTTTGGTATATCTCTGGTGACATCTGAGGAGCAACTGCATCAAACTTTCAGGGTAGCTACATGTTCAGTAGTAGAATTCAGTGAATTCTGTCATTTTAATGAATGAAATGGCCAAGCAGTCAGAACACATCTTGCTTGAATTCGGTAAGAGCAAGCAGAGAGAATTAGTAATAGACCGAAAAATTTCCTTTATAAAGAAATTCAGTTTTATTTAGCAATTGACTTTAGCAACATATCTTCTCCTTAAAATCCTATAGCTCTGAGTGGCTCTGGGAACTATCTTAATGCCAGAAATGCTTTTACCTTTAAAGTTTAATTATGGCCCTTATTTTTATCTTCTTATGCCAAACTTTTGGTAGTCAGAGGGAGTCCTATACATCTAAAGTCACCTATGCAAAGGAAACATAAGCAATTAAAGATATATTGTCAAGTAAATTTGAAATAGGACTTAAAACATTTCTGCAATTGGAACTGTAAAGAAAATTTTAATAGCTTAAAACACAGTTTCTATAAATGGCAGTATGTTTCAAAAAAAATATTAGCATCTTCCATGTTCATCAAGAACTTAAGATATGTCTTTAGAGCAGTAATTACTCAGCAATTCCAGTTCACAAAAAATAGAAATTTTTCTGTGTAGCAAACATGGCACTGATGGCTGTTTCAGATGTCAGCATTCCAGGTTTTTCAATCACAGCCATTTAAGTAATTATCAAGTGGCCACCTTATCAAGACTCCTCTTTCTTTTCCTTCACAAATTCATTTAAAGTAATTTATCAAGTTATAAACCCAGTAAAACTTCATTCCTTTTCTTGTGGGCCCTGTCAAACTAAATCAGTCTGTAATTTTGTCTTCTCTGAATGAAAATTTGTATGAGAGACAAGGTTCACTAAAATATTCTGCATTTGTTCATAGTACATTTGTGTACAATTTACCATTACATCATAAAAAATAGTAGACACTGAGTTATTGGTGCAATAAATTGGTGCTATGACAAGCAGATGACTTGCAGAAGGCAAGTGTGCTGCAGATAGTGCTGGAGAGGACTTTTCTGATGATTTTACTCATAAGAAACACTTTTTACCATTAACTAAATAATATCCTTTATCAAGTATTTCTTTTTTCCATGACAATTCCTGAAAAAAACATATTTACATTTCATATATATGCCATATATAACTTATAAATAAATAGATAACATTTTAAATAGATTTTTGTCTGAAACCAACTCTTCTGTAGCAATTATTGAGAATAAAATTTCTCTGTAAAAGAATATAGTAAATATTCCTGTCTTGTAGCTTTCTGACACCAGATTTTCTCCAACAACAAAGCATGAGGATTTAAAATGTGTAACATATACCTATAGTAATGTGTAACACATACTCAGCAATTTTTAACTGCTTATTTTTATCTTCATTGATACATTTCTCTTGCCTCTTCTTCAAAACTCCATCTGGTGAAATAGAACTTATTTCAACAATAGACAAGTCACCATCATCATTAAGAAAACTTACAATCGAGAAGAAAAAATGACATAACACAGGAAGAGTTTCTTTCTGACAAGAGGGAAACTTTTGCCCCAAAACAGAACACTGACCTTGCTACTTAAAGATGCTTCATAAATAAAACACTTTCCCAAGAAACATGTAAGGTTGCAACACTCAGAAAGTCCCAGAACTCCCAGGAAATATATTGCTAACGCCACACAATGACTAAGCTTTCTAAAAATGGTCCCAAAAGAATGAAGGTCAAAAGGAACAGAACGAAGACACAAACACACTGTGTGGTTTGGCTCTCCCCATCAGACAGCACAGCTCCACAGGTCCTTGGCAGATGCTTGTCCTGCCCCTCCTATCACACCCTACTGGGACAAGTTATACCTGCAATGTTTTCTCACAGCCTTCCAGTTCCTGTCCGACCTGTGATCCCTGCACTGCTTTACCTCCTGAGCAATCTCCATTCTGCTCACCAAACACACTCACTCTCACCCTCTCTTCTGCATTTTTCCTGGTTCTTATGCCAGGAAACCAATGCTTTCCATGACCCAGCAGCTGGATTTAGAGAGAGACCAGTTCAAATCTAGCATTGTTTATAAGGACAAATGATGATCTTTGTACATTTAAAAACAACCTCTTGTTGCCTCTTAACCTTGTCCCAAAATTGGACTTCTCCTCGGCGAGGTCAACTTAACAAAACATGACCAAGTCATGTCAATGATATTATAAGCCAAGAACACGACAAGAATTTTGAAAAAACAGAACTGCAATGCCATTTTCAAAATGCTTAAGTGTTTATTTTAATCTGGTTGCTGACCAAATTTCCCAGGGAATTTTAAAACCAAAGTGACATGAGGTGTACAAAGTTATTGGTAGTTTGCTTTCTTTCTGATGACATTGGGGATTATCTGTAAATTCCCAGCATTTGATGATCCTTGCATTGATAATATCTTAAATAAAAGACTGAGAACAGTCATGGGAAGAAGAACAGGCCTAAGGTTAAAGCAGTGTAATGGGCCTAAGGAGATATAGGATCACTATAGAAATTTAGAAGCCGTATAAGGATGTCATTTTTATGGGTCTTCAATCATAGACTGAGAAAAATTATAGAGCATCCATTTCAGATTTTGGGCCCATGATTATTTTTTATCACAGCTGTGTCAAGTACAATATGTTTACAATTTCAGTAGATATCTCCAGGGCATAGTGATATATACAAACCAACAATAAGAAAAAACTATTAGCTACTAGCACAAGTGAAAATTAGATTACCATATTGGGGTAATCATTTAATGGATGAAATTATTCAGACAAACTTCTTTATGTATTTTTAGGATTGTCAAAATTTTAATTACTTCCTGAAATAAATATTCTTCAGCATTTCACACTTCTGTAATTGTTCCAGATTTTAGCAAATATTAGCTTTTTGGCTGAAACTTTGAATGCTTCAGGATGATTCAATTATTACTGTCTGAGAGATTCTGATGTCTGCAAAACTTCCATTAAATAAGGCCAGTCTAACCTCTGAAAAAGATGAGTTGTCTTACAGTGAAGAAAGGGTTGCAATAACACAACAGATCCTTACTGCAGATTCAGACTGTGCTGGGCATGCTCAGTTCCCACAGAGCATTCACCTTTTAGCTGAATTACTGCACAGGCCAGTACACTCTGGTTCATGTTTTAATTGATTTACTGCATTATTTACTGCTATATTTCCCACACTTGCAGTCAGTTACCACTGGGGGGAGAGGACAAGAAAACCAAAGGCAACTAAATTTTCCCATACACAACTGAAGTCCTGCCAATCCTAAAAACAGTGAGATTTCATATTTCTTCTTCCTCCTAGGTTTAAACCTCTTTTCATATTAACAGTCGTCTCTCGGATGAGATGGATTTTGTTAAATGTTATCGGTTCCAGGATTTCTCTTTCAGCAGAATATTGTGGGTGGAGGGGTAGACATGGGGAAATTTATAACAGAGCTGTGGCACAACTTCAGTTACTGGCTGATTACTTGCCATTCCTTACTAACCCACTTCCCTCCTCATGCTATGCCATTAACATTCTGGAATATTAATTAGTGTCTTTGAGGTCATCTCCAGCACCTCAGCTATGTAAGGATTTCTCAAAATTTGGAAGGAAGAAACATGAACCTTGTAAGAATCCAGGACTAGAAATAGATCTGTTTTGATACAATCACATCTCAAAGAAAAAACAAGGTATTTTATTATTTGCACTCAAAATGTCTAATTTTTTAACAAATATTTCAGCAAAATGTATATTTATCCCACAGGGGAAGAGATTTAGAGAGGTGCTCTCTCTTGTAAAGAAACCATATTACTCTCCACTTCACCTTGTGAGCTTCACAATCTTCTAGGAATATCTCCAGACAGACAGAGAGCTGCGGCATGGAACAGCAGGGATAGAAGGTCTCTCTAAATGATCCAATGCTGGAAGAGCAATTCCTGCGACTGCTTCAGCCTCCTGGACCTTAATGGGCTCATGCCAATTCAAGGGTAGTGCACTTTGCTTTCTACATTAAAGGCTTGGTACGCTCCTGAGAACTTCTCAAAGTCACCTTCCCAAGCAGTTACTGAGTTGCGTGGTGCCACCACTGTGGGTTTGTGATACCTTCAGAGACCAGAATTACCCTAACCCAGTTTTCTGGTCTCTGCCTCCCACAGTCTGAGGAGCTCCAGACCCGATGTCTCTGTTCATTCCACTTTTCATCCAAAAATCTGAAGGTTCTGCATTTGGTACCTTCTACAGAGGTCCCAGGCTGAGTTCAGGCATCTGACTTCCTCCTTCCATTTTTGATCCATATGAAGGACTTGCCTTCTTGCTTTCTTTTAGTTTTTAGAGTGTGTTTATTTTTTTACTGTGACTGAAAAATTTCTTGCTACTAAATGAACCAGAAGAATTAAAGTATCAATAGATTTTGCGTAAGATTATATGAAGTACTGTCGCCACAGTAACACAATTTTAGGATGACTAATGAATGAGCTGAGATGTGATCTGATAAACAAAGCATTAAGAATGTTAGGATAAAAAAAAGATTCAAGAAAATTCTGACTTTGGTTTCTCTGACTATAATTTTGAAAAAAAATTTAAACTATTGTATTAACCCTGTAATAATTATTTTTTCCCTGAAAAGTACCTTAAAAAGCAAGGGACAAACACCTAAACTATTTTGAATTACATTAATAAAATACATTGCTTTTAAAAAAACATAGTTAATCTGCAGTTTTCTGAACTATGGGAATGGCTTATTGCCATCTCCCAGTTTTTCAGTTGTACGTGCACAAAAGCATTTGTGGATTCAAGGTCAGTAATAGTGGTTTATCCTATGGAGAGCTGAAGCTGACTCCATCTTTTCTTATTTGTGTTATTTTGTTTCTATCCTTTTAGCATTTTACCCAGCATATTTGCATCTATGGTCTGTGATAAACTATATTGCTAATGGCACTTTTGATCTTCCATTCATCCTGCCAGGCTCGGGATGAGATATGCAACATGGATCTACAGGAAAAACTTGTGTAAAGGCACTATAGAAATTTATTTATTTACCCATTTTTTAATGATTTAAGTAATAAAAATAAGGCTTTGTCTTTTCTTCACAAGCTTCAATTAAAAATAATTTAACAGCTCTCTATAATCTGAAGTAATGAATTCAACAAGGACACTAATCTGCATGGTTATTTCAAGTCTGAAGTACCTTTTCCAGATGAATAATAAACTGAACCTCTGATTAAAAAATTAAAATAGATAGATAGATAGATAGATAGATAGATAGATAGATAGATAGATGATAGATAGATAGATGCATGAATTCAGCAATTTCTGAAAATTCATGTTATTTTACCTGCAAATATTTGAGCAATTTCCCAGGAGGTAGCCAAGATGTACATGGATATAAAAGAAAGAAAAAGAAAAACCTTCTAAAAGACAATATTACTTGCAACCATTCTATTTACCCAGCCACATCTGATTTACCCATCTGATTTACCCATCTGATTTCATTTCGTGAGATCTGAAAATATTTCATTCCAGCATAATTTCAGCTGCTGAGTTACATATTAGATTTTCTTCTGACAGGCTTAAATCCTTTAATTTCATGAAAACTATGTAAAGCAATCTATTTTGCTGTAGCATTGTAAGCTAAATTTTCTTTTCAGAGAAATTCACAGGAACATAACAAGTATATTACAAGAGTATAGCATACAATAAATTCTGCAGAACTAAGAAATATTAACTTGTTTTAAAAAAATCTGATCACAATACAGGATAAATTATTAATTGTGGTAAGACCTGGTTTGTGTAAGAAGAAATAACTGGAAGTACATACAATTACTTTAAATATAAAAAGGAATAACAATTTCTCAGCAGAAAGCTATGGAGGAGATCTTTTTTTACAAATTCAACCTATTGAAAAACAGCTGAAATGATCTCCAGGTGAAAGGATAAGTTTACATCTGCCTGGGAATGAAACAAATGAGAGTTTTAAGCTTTTCCACCTACTATTGAACACTTGCATAGCAGTGATAAAATTGTACTGGGGTTATCTCACAGCAAACCACTCTTGATGCAGTAAACTATGTACAGACATGCTTTATTTTTAGCATGGACTTGAACCACTCTGTTTCAATGAAAGCACTTACATGTACTCTTATCAGACTGGAAGGCAGTGCTCTCTTGAATACAGAGTCTGGTCCCTATTCAGATGGAATTTCAAATGACATGAAGGACACATACGGCTACTAAAACCCAAGTTTACAAGCCCACCTCACTCCCAGTATATCACATTTTAATAATCCCTTAATAATGAAAGCTTTCATTGAAGAGCTACAAGCCTACACCCAAAGATTGGAAGGAACTGCTTTCTTAACCACTGATTTGACTGAAAACCTGGAGAGGGATGCAAGCATCATATTTTCCCAAGCACACTTCCTTTTCTTGTTTTGGGTTGGGTTGATCGTTTTTTGGTTTTGCTTTTTTTTTTTCACTAGAGTGTTTGAAATAAAAATTGTCTTGAGCACAGGAAAAAACCTAAAACATGTGTTATAAAGGAACAGAATGACCCAGCTCAAAAATCTGATGGGCATTTCAGAGTACACTTGGGTGCTAATTGTAAAAGTAAGGTGTTTTCCAGAATAAAAAAAGAAAAGCTACCTCAAGAGGCAATAACGAATATTTATCTACTTACAGAATCAGATCATATGCCAGAAGGTTGAAAAAGAATTGGAGGAAGACTAGGATTCTCTGTGCAGTGTTCTGCATCATCAACAGAATTATTTACCATGGAACTGATCCATAAAGGGTTTACCATCGCTGGCACAACACTCACCTTGCCACCACCTCGGGAACTGATAGCTGTGAGCAAGGCAGTTCAGTGCATGTTCCAAGGGGCTGCAAAGTTAAGCAACAATAAAAGTGTTCCACAAAAATAGTGCATTATGAAGAAAGCTTTCTCTTTTTTTCTTCTCTGTATAAAAGGAGAATGGGATTCACAGTTTTTTCAAGATTTTTCTAGGAATTTCAAGGGCATTTTTCTTGGAATTAAAATGTACGTTGATGGTTTCTCACAAACCACAGCTAGAAGAGGCAGTGGAGTAACATGGGAGATTTTTTTTAATGTCTGCATTTTTAATTTTTTTTAAATATTTGCATTTTAAAAATTTGGCTTCCTTACAGAACACAACGCATAAACTGCAAAGTTACAGTGATTTGCAGAGTCCTGAATAAATTGGTGTGCTTTTAGGGAAAAAAACTGTTAACTTAGCAGACTCAAAACAAAAGGAAAGTGGAAAACATGAGTACAGTAATACACTTAATGTCATTTTTAAAAGTGGTAACATGTCTAAAGCTCATGACATTTGAGAAAATCAGTGTTGCAGGTAACTTGCTTGAATGTTTGGAGGGAAAAGGTGCTGTAAATAAAACAGTCTTCAGTAAGTGCACATGTTAGAAAAACTTCTTTTTAAAATGTTAGAAAAACTTCTTTTTAACATTCAATCAATCAATCATTTGCTGCCAATTGTTTCTCACAGCAGGGTGACTCTGGATCAGGAAGTTTGTAGCACCTAAGGCACTTAGAATCAGACAGTCTTCAGTAATCAGATGTAATTTTTTTAATATACAGTGTTCAGATAACTGATTAGAAGTCTTAGTAGTAATTCTCTGAAATGAAGACTTTAAACATTTTGGCTAGACAGGTCATGGAATCATATTGCAAAATAGTTATGGACTCATCACTCCTTCTGTGTAGTCTGTAGTCAACTTCTACTGTGCTTAATGAAAGAGTTTGAAAACTTGCATAAAAAATATCACTGAGCAAGCTTAAAGGCTGCAATTGTGCTATCTCTAAGATGAGGCATTGTGCATACCTAGCTTGAGTGGCTGGATTAATTATGTCCTGCCACTCAACTATATGGTTTCTGCATCACTTCCTTCTACTACAGACAAAGGAATTTGACAGGCTCAAAATCAGGTCACCTTCAGCTATAGCAAGCCTAGCCAGCTTGAGCAAGGAATGACAAAGCAACAAAGGAAACTCCAAGAAACCATACATCTCTCTCCCCAGTCAGAAAAACAAACATCCTCTTCACAATTTCTTCATACACTGAGAGTACAGTGATTCAGTAAATGACACATCAGGTTTGGAATATGTTTTAGCACACCAGAGGCTGTCAGGACACTGAGACACATATGCTTTGTCAGCATTTTCCCTGCAACACTTCACCCTTATTTGAATGTGCTGATCATGTCCACATATACAAGCAGTACCTTTATGGGGAGCTTTATTTGGCCTGCCCTCTGGATTAGCCTGAACATACACCTACATCATAATACAGCAGAACACCATCTTGGAAAAAGAGAATGGGCTTCATTCGATTATTCAGTTATTCATTTGGTGATTCGATCTTTTACACCTCCCACAAACTCACAACTGCATCTTAATTAAAGATAGCTCTTAGCTGTGCCAAGTGTTACTAAGCTGGTGAGCTGGCAAGAAATATATAGGAAGATCCAGCTTCAATCCTACATAAAAAAACCTCTCTGAGTATATATTTCAATTATGGAAGTTAATTCTTATATCTGTCTTCCCCCACACACCACACACTCCCCCCCACCCCCCACTCTTGCAAGTTAAAGTGTCTTCCTTGCAGCCTGGAAGGAGAGAGAATAAAATTTAGACTTAACGAATTTTCATCAGACTACCCAAATATATGAGCAAGTCTTGCTGGAAATTCTTTGGAGCATTTCATTTGACCAGTTACCCAAAATTTAGGGTCCTGTAACTAGCCATTATTTCTGGCAGGTGTTGTCACTATCTGGGAATTTGCATATTGCACAACAAAAGGGATGCAATCCAATTGTGGAGTAAGCATAATCTAAAACTGTTGTTTAAGGCATCTTATTTGAAGCAGAAAATTGTGCTGTAATCCTTTGGCATAGAAATCAGTGACCCCAGAGTCCCCTGTCCCCTCCTATCTTTTCCAGCAGCTCTTCCTCCAACCTCTGCTATGGTCAGTCATTTCATATGGCAGAAAAGATGGATTTAGAGTAAATCATTCTTTTCCACAGGGAAACACTGAAATGATAAATAGCTGGTAGCTTAAAATGAGAACAAAAAGGAGTAAATGTGATAATGTTACACAAGATACACTTCCAGATTAACAAGCATAAAAATGATATTAAATGACTCCTACATATAACTTATGTATCCCACAACAGTGTAGTTTGCAACAGCATGCAAGGATCTACATACAGAGGTGCTATGGCATCATTTCATTGAAAGATATCTGAGAAATACAAACAATATTGAGTCTTACTTAGCTTAGAAACTTACTCTTTTTAATGGATTTTCTAAAATAAATGAAGTACTTGTAATTTTACTGGTTCCTGCAGCTATCTAACACAAAAAATCACCTTAGAGGTGAAATACTGCAAACTGATGGCCTTTCCAGGTGTTGCCTATGTATTTGTTAAATAAACAAAAATGAGATTATCAGAAAATGAAAAATATGGCAAATATAAATAGGTATTTATAACCAGATTCCCCTACTCAAGCTGCTTAAACCAAATAGAAAGAAACACAGCATATTCACAGACACCAGGCTGGTTTAGAAAGCATTTAAAAGGTGACTGGATATCTAACTTATTCTCTCATTTTTTGGATTACAGTAATATCCAAATAGATACAATCTACAAACTATTAATTTCAGCATCAGAAAGTATTATGAGCCTGAGGTTTTGTCAGTGGCCTAATGATATTATCTTCCCCTATTTTTCCTGACAATTAAGGGGAATAAAAATCATATTACATCTGACCACACAATGTAGATTGCTTCAGATACCAAAGTGCCTTTCAACTGAAGCAGTCAAAACAATGTGTTACATTTCCACAGGGCTGCTGGTGCTTCTTTTACCAAGCCAGGTTAAGATTTCCTTGAAGTTTTCACACATTAAGAAATGTTATACACTCTGGTGCATGAATTGAAAAGGAGATAAGGTGTCATTCCATTCACACTACACATGGCTTTATGTCCATTTTAGTGCACTGGGTCCCCCATGACACAAAACCTGACATGATAAGAACCAACAGTGATTGAAATAAACAGTGCAGATGGGGCATATTTGTGCTGATGAATTTGTTTGTTTCCTGAGCAGGGTCTAAGAAAGAAGTGTATTAAAATGAGTCACTATAGAAGTGAGCAGTTCAGCTTCTGTGTGATTCATTCCAAAAGAAGCTGGATGTCTGTATATGCCAAGGCCTCCGTTGAGAAAATAATGTATTTTGTGATTTATGTTGTTTCTCTATGTAAGTATTGGGCAATGTGTTGATCTCAAACAGATCCATTTTCCAGACTTTAATTCCTTAATAAAGCATTAATAGGCAAAAAATATGCAATTCAGAAAGTTGTCCACCACAGCACTTAACTTGAAACAGGAATCTGAGATTATCAAGTACTCACATGATTTGAGCAATACTCCTTCTTTTAAACTGTATGTGAGTTATGGCTCTTGGAAGCATCTGTTTACTCAAATACAGTGTTTGGTAACCTTAGCAATAGTTTATTTAATCATTTAATGCCCCACAGGTCAACGCCTTAAGCTTGTTAAATTGAGGGCAGTTTTTTAAACTGCAGTGCAGTTCAGTAAAGAGAAATTGAACTATATTTTTGGGTCCTGAATGGTTCAATATATGTTCAGTAATAAAGAACTTCAGTTTCTGAAAAGTTGGTAATCTGACATATTTGAGCAGCACTTGAAAATAAAAAACAAAACAAAACAAAAAGCCCTTGGAAACTGAATCAATTTGTCTCATTGCCTTACTGATGGATCTGTGAAATTCTTGCCAAACATTCATGCCTTACTCTGTCTTCCAAATTTTAAGTTTTTAATCTTTTAAAAATTACTCTATAAATGACAAAGCACATCATTATGCTGGTTACCTCATCAACACAATTGTGTTTTGAGAATCACTAAATTTAAAACTGTTGCATGGCACTTTGCCCTTGACCTGTATCACTCAGAAAGCCAAGCATGCACACATGACTGGGAGGTCTGGAAGAGACAGAAACACTGAGTAACATCTCAAAGTTGCATGATTGATAAAAGCAGGCACTTGAAACTTCCTTCTCCTTTGAGACACCTGAAATGCTTGTAGACTGGTAATTCTTGGAGTTCTGGTGTCTTTCATCCCCAAACTGTGATAAATGAAAGTAGCAGTTTATTGATATGTTCTGATTTCCTCATCAGGGCATTTTCTCCCCTTTCCTGCAGTTATCTGACTTCTGCTTTCTCTTAGGAGTTTGATATTTTCTTCTCTGTATTCTAACAGATTTAGAAGCCCCCATGTGTTGAAAACCACCAGTACAAATGAAGCAGACTTTCTATTTTATTTTTAAAAAGTCTGGCAGCCCTTAACTGGATCTGCAGACAGGCTGTCATCTGCAGTGTCTGTCTGATGGCACCCGCGCTCTGGCTCTGCCACCAGCTCAAGGGTCTGGTGAGCACAGGTCTGAGCAGAGAGAAGAGAGGATGGGAAGGAGCATGGACCAGGGCCACAGAGAATGGGTTGAGCATGAGCTCTGGCCTCTCCTGCCCAAAGCACTCATCTCTCTGGTCAGCTGACATGATCCCTCCATTCCAGACTCATGAGACAAATGAGTGGCAAGGGTTCTGGCTGAGGGGCTGGCTTGGCATGCTGACAGCAGAACAAGCTGGGGTAGATGTCTCTGCCATGACAGAAGAAGTCAGGTCACCAGCATGGCCATGCTCCTCACAGACCCCTCTACCCTGCACAGGCCCCCAGAGAGGGTTCCTCAGTACTCCTCATGGCTGCACGCAGGGAAGGCTGCTCCAAGGGAGACAAACCAGGGAATTTAGACCTGTGCACAGGAATGGCTTCCCCCTCCAGCTTCTCCTACTGCAGCAGTTCCTCCACTACCATGTCTGGCAGCCAGGAGAGGCAGGAGGCATTTCTTGCCCTCTCTTCCCTGCTAGACCCAAGAGAAGCATGGTCAAACCTTGTTGCCTGAAAGATCACAGAAAGACAGAGACAGCGAACAAAAACTCTCTCATTTCTCATGGTTTCTTCTAGGAGGTCCTTTTATTATGACTTTGAGTGGAATTAGGAGACTTCTCACAAGGCAAAATAAAAATGCATAGTTCCTATTTCCTGATTTGGAATGCATAGCTGAGCAGACACACTCCCCAGTACAGCACTCTCCTCTCAGTGCTCTGGACACCTCCAACCCTGCAGGACCTGAGACTGCAAAGGTGGACAGTCACTGAATGGCATCTGGCAAGATCAACATTAAAACTGGGTGAGAAAGCCAAGACAAGGATTTGGAAGTGGGATTAAAATGAGCTGGGTGTTTCGAGGGAAGCAGTATATGATATAATCTGATATATGATCAGATAGGAGTGACCAGGCAAGGGCTGGGCCCAGAACAGAGACCTGAGAAATGCATGACAAGACTATGATGAAAATGAGACTGAAATGAAAAAACTGGAAAGCAGAAACTGTGTCTGCCTAAATGAGAGAAATGGAACTGGATGACAAGTTGTAGTAGGGGAGAGACAGGACTACAATAAAGACAGCCAGAGGGAGAAGAGCAAGAGAGTTGAGGCTAGCAAAACCTGGACAGAAAAGCAAATACCTTTAAAGGGTGCTCCTAAATGTGGATGTGGACTGTGGCCTCTGAATACCACTTTTTCCCAGACTTCTGAACACACTAATCAGAAAAAAGCTTGTAAACAATGTTGGTATCAAGATGGTGGATTATAAAATTTCTGTATTTACACTCTGTTTCACAAAGAGCCTACTTTCCCCTGTCCACATCAGATGAGTACTAGATTCACCTGTAGGAAAAATAAAAGCACATGTTCTCAAACACTGTGCTCATAAGGAGTGGAAGCTTCTAATTTTAACATTTCCACATTTCAGTTTTGTTTACCTGATAATACTCTCCTCCACTCTCACTGAGATATTGTGAAAACCAATGAGACATTCCAGGACTACAGCTGTGGACATAAGGAAAAACACACTGTGAAAACAACCACAGAAGGGAATTTCAATAACATACACTAAAATAACATGGAGCCATCCATTTAACTGCAAAGTAAGAGAAAAATTAAGATAATACTCTTGTTAAACGAAGATCAGTTAGGTTTTACTGTGAATGAGACAGAAAGCTTCTGAAGAAAAATACCTGCTTCCCAATGACAAAAATTGTGTGCATGTGCCAACTCATGAGGAAACTAAAATTTAATTCTGGTATTACCTAACTTTTCAAGTATCTTAGTGTTCATCAGACATCCTGCATATATGTGTGTGTTTGGTCTTAGATGGATGAGTGACTGTGCCATTCCATAATGTACAGTACAAAGCTGAAAAGTTAATCTTTCAAAGACTCATGAATAGTGACTTATATTAGCTTTGAATTTTCCAGAAAAAAAAATAAACAAACAGACCAAATGCAAGTGTTAAGAAAATAAACAATGCTGAAAAGGTTATGCTTCTAAGCAAATACTAACAAAGTGTTTATAACACTTGCAGGAACTAAGTGACCTCTGTTTGCTAGAAAATAGGTAACCTTTAACCACAGACACTTGTGCTAGACATTCAGAGAATCTGTGGATTTAGCACATCATCATGATTTGCAGTGAGTTACAAAAAAGTAATCTTGAAGACAAGGATTGATTTCCCAAATAAAAATATTAAATTTTACTGAAAAATAAAATATCTATAGCCAAGAGCTATTTCTAGCTGAAAACATCTCATTCTAAGGAAGTGCAAGCAGATGTGTGTCAAGAATGATAAATGGAATAGGGTTTTATGTGCACCATAAATGTGAAGAAAGGATTGTACTCTCATGTGATAATAAGAGAAAAACAGATAAATATGTTTAGAGGTGTCAGTAAATCAAGTATGATTTCCTGTACATAAAAGTTCTAAATATTCTAAGGTTATCAGCCTTGAAAAGTCCAAATAAATACTTCAGCATTTTCAGTAGATGAAAGGAAACATCTATTAAAGAAATTATTGCACCTGGTGCAAACATCACTCCCACAATGCAATATTTTTGTTTAAGAATGACCTATGGAAGCCAGAAGGGTATACAAAGTGTTGTATATATATATCAGTATAGTGTCCTACAATGTTGATATAAGATATAACATTGGTTTTGAGTTAATCTGCATTTTTTATTCATAGTGCATTCGTTTAACACCTTCAGCTCTAAAATGGCACATTCAACCAGAAAGCTTCTGACTGCATTGGAGTTAAATACATGTTCTATAATGCTTGTAACAAAAATGGGGTATCCCACAAGAACTATCCCTTGTCATAGGGATAGTTCTACAAGGACTGTTATAATCAGTTACAGATTTAGGAATTGAGGCACACACTTGAAAGACACCCAAGGTAGGAGGAATGAAGGAAATTCCACATTCTGCACCCTCATTTTTCAATAGCTTCATTAAAAACAAATTGAATCAATGGAGCCCATATTCTCTGTAAAGCAGTTACTGTGGGTGCCTGGCTACAGGCTGGGCTGTCCCAGAGCTGCCACTCCAGCTGCCCCACAGGCACAGCCCAGCCTGGCAGCATTGCAGGGCTCACCACACCATCACAGGGTCTCCAGGGAAGTGCCCAGCGTGTGGGACACTGTGCCACTGCTGGCTGAGGGGGTGCAATGGGTCTGGCTAGCACATCCTGCTGCTCACACAGGGTGCCCTGTGGCTCCCAGGCCACAGGGAGCAGCCCTCTGAAAGCTGCTATGTAACTACTTGTCCCTTTCTGTTTTGTTGGTTTCGGTGTTTGAAAGTGGATTTTTCCCAATGCCAAATTAATGTGAAATGCCAAGGAAGGGAGATTTTCTCTGTGAAAGTCAAATTTGACTCTAAAGAAGAAGAAATAGCCTTTTAAAAATGCTTTGTAGAAGTTGTCATTTCATTGGGCCCTTTCTTTTTATGGCACTATGTTTTGCTTCCACAATGCAAGAAGTATGACAAACATCACTTTGTCATAGGCAGCAATAGTTACAACTCATCATGGGAGATGCAACTACACAGTGAATTCTGGTTTAAAGGGAAAAATGAGGAGGTGTACCCTCAGACCTTGACAAGAATTGTCACATCTGATGTAAATGTAGCATGTCTAGATGAATGATGGCCAATTGGTAATCAAGTAATCTGAATTCTGGGATGGCTTTTCAAAACTTTAAAATATTTAAATACTTTAAAACCCCTTTTCTTCTGGTCTTGAAACAATTCAGGCTTAGCAGGTAAATCCAGAGCAGGCAGAGCTTCTCTGGCTAGCTGGTGTGAAGATGCACCACATCTCCGATGACACTGCAAGCTCTAGGAGACAGAACAAGAAAAAATATTTTAAAAGCAAGAAAAAATAACAAGCTGAAGAAAGCAAGTTGCCTACAACCTAGGACTACCTAAAGACTGCTATAGCTTTTTCTTCTTCCCATACACAGAAGCTTTAGCTAACAAACAAGTACACTGGAAAAGAGCCTTGAAAGTTCAAAAGTTGGAGAGGAGCAGCAAGTGGTGACATAATGACTGTAGAGAAAGCAATGTGCAGGAAGCAGCTTAATTTCCAGGTTTCTGCATGTCAGAAATTTGCATAAGACCTATCCAGAGGCTTTTCAGAAATTAAACCTCTGTTACCTGAAATAGCTGTGTCCATGCACTTTCTCCTGATATCACAGCCTTTGGTTCACCCTGAGAGGATTCCATCAGGCTTCAATAACTAGAAGATTTGCACTCATGCAATTGAAAGTTGAAACAGGGCCTTTGAATTATTACAAAAATGTAGCTGCTTTTCAAGTGTTGGGTGACTTCTGTACCTCAGCCTCAAAAAGTAAAGGGTGAAAGTAAAAGAGGAAAAATACTGGAATGGCTGATGGCTTTTGTGGTGAGATGGTATTTGCATTCCTAGAATTTCCAAAATCTCCTTAAAGGAGCCTAAATCCTCAGCAAAGCCTTTCCTCAGAATTGCACCAAAACAGAATTCTGCATTTTAAAAAAATGTAAAGGGATCTCCATATGCCTTTGAAATACTGAAGTGTCAATGGATGAATCTGATAGGGGCAAGTGAGCAAAAGGAAACTGATTGCTGCAGGAGCTTTTAATGAAAAACTAAACTTTTTTTTTTCCTATGTCAATAAACACCTTCAGGGATGGTCAGATTTTTTGTGTACATACATGTGGAAAGAAAAGAAACATTTATCAGGAAAAGACACTAATTTTCCTATGAAAATGAGTCTTTTCCTTAGAAAGTCTTATATAGAAACAAACTTCAACATGCTGTGTTCAATCTTAATCTTCCATTTAAGATTACATATAATACATGTAGAGAATATATTTGGTCTTAATTTCTCAGCAATCTCTTTAGTTTTTTATTGCTTTCTTGTTTGAAGAAAAGTTTGAAGAAAAATATTTTGAAAATGCCATCATTCAAAGCTGGGCATGAGATCTGCTTTGTTGAATATATAAAAGCACAGGAACAAACTTTATAAATAGGTCTGTCTTTTCAGCCTGGTCTACTTGTACATCCTTTTCACTTCAGATCAAAACCAGATGGATTACACTTGTGAGAGTTTTTCACATTCTCTGTGTCATGTATCATTTTCCAAGGAACCATATAGCCATTAAGTCCCTGACAACAGTTTCACTTAGAAAAAATCAATTTGCTTCTGAAGGCATGTACGTGGGATTGCAGCATTTTAAGTATGTCTGCTTGGATTGTAAATTTGTTGTTCTGGGCAGCTGTCATCAAAGCAAAGATATATATTAATTTGCAGTGATATAAAAGAAAATCTGTCACTTCTACTGGTTCCCAAATCTGCTTTGGAAAGAAGCAGTTTAAACAACTTTACCCTAGAAGTGAAAATACTGACTTCACCATGATTCCAAAGCCTTCAAAAGACAAAGAGGGTTTGATCCAAGTTGATTTTTAGCAAAATTTAAGGAAATATGCCTAGAAATATTAAGGGCCAAGAAACATCATTTTTTTTTTCATAGTAACTAGATTTGGTTCCAGTCCCTCCCCCAACCAGCATGTTGAAAAGTGAGTGGCAGTGGTTCATCACTTAATGCGTGGATTAACTCAAAAGACATTAAAAATACCACCAGTGACTTTCTAGACGAAAACAGCAACAAAAGCTGTGCTTTGCAGAAGGCAAAGTTCTGAGTCCTGCACTTGGGTCACAGAAAGCTGCCTGATGGAAAAGGATCTGGGAGCGCTGGTCAGCAGCCATCTGAACATGAGCCAGCAGTGCCCAGGTGGCCATGAAGGCCAAAGGCAGCCTGGCCTGTATCAGCATTAGTGTGTGGCCAGCAGGAGCAGGGCAGTGATTGTCCCCCGTACTCTGCATTGGTGAGGCCACACCTTGAGTGCTGTGCTCAGTTCTGGGCCTCCTCACTACAAGACAGACATTGAGGTGCTGGAGCAGGTCCACAGAAGGGCGACAGAGCTGGGAAAGGCTTGGGAGCACAAGTGTGATGAGGAGGGGCTGAGGGAGCTGAGGGGTCAGTTTAGCCTGAAGAAAAGGAGGCTCAGGGAGACTTTATCAACAACTATCTGAAAGGAGATGGGGATATGGCACTTGAGGACACAATTTAATGGTGACCAGAATGGTGGTGCTAGGCTGATGGTTGGACTTGATGCTCTTAAAGGTCTTTTCCAGCCTCAACAATTCCATGACTCTATGATTCTGTGAAATCAAATTAAGGAGAGGTATGTGATTCAAATTAAAGGAAAGTAATACTGAAGTGTTAGCAGGTCTGCATAGTTGGTTTGCAATCTCAGAAATGGTTTCTGCAGAGCCACATTTGTATTTCCTCAGTTCTGAACAGACTCAGAACCAAGACAACCCCTGGGGATACAAGAGCCTGAGCACCACTTTGCTTCACTACAATGTTCATATTGTATTATTTGCTTTTTTCCTCACTGTGTGCCACACAAGGCCTGTTTCTCACCTAGTGAGAAAACCTAGATAATCAGAGAAGCAAGATAATGATAGTCTGGTTCTCCACAGCAGTATCCTGTTCCATTGAGCACAGTAATTGCATTGAAATGGGACACGAAAGTTGACAGAGCTGGGTTTTTTGCAAGTTAGCAAACTTGAATATCCCCAAAGATGGATAGATCCATCTACCATGATATAGCAGATGCATAACATAGCAGAGCAATCAGAAAGATAAGGGGTTTTCAGTTTTTACATTTGTTTTAAGTAAAACTTAAGCATGCTTCTACCAAGATATCATTACATTTCCTGAGTACTTTTTTGAGTCTGAGATTCAATCAAATTTAAACTATGAGAAATAAAAACTGCTCTCCTTTTTTTCCTTCCAAGTTCTGCACATTTTCCACAGAAAACATAAGCAGACATGATTCTGTTATAAAATAATTACACCAAAAAATCTGATCCTTTGCAATTTTGTATGTGATTGCTTTTCTCATGTTTGATATTAAACAACAAAGCAAAGCCCTTCTAAAGCAGCTGTGCTCTTCACACAAAGCACTATTCCAGTTATCTAACTGAAGAAGCCATTTGAATATTGTAATAGAGAGCAAAGTGCCCCAGTTATCTCACTTTATTGACTATGTTTCTGGTTTGAAAGCTCATTTTTCTGAAACAGTTGATGATTTGCTTGAACTTGTAAGTGAAAAACAAACTACACTTGTCCAGTGCTGTTCTGATGCAATTGTGGTTGGATTTTTGCTTTAGAAATCTGGTTGCACTTAATATCATTACTCCTATCTCCACATGTAGGTTTATGGAACTAATCTATTTCCAATAAGATCATTCACTGAAGCCCCACCAAGAATCAGGCAGGCTGGAACTTCTACTGTTGTTTAAACTAGAGCCATCGTGTATATTAGTCATTTCAAAACCCACAGCTTTTCATCATGAAAGTCAGAAAAACATGTTGAAAAAACATTCTGCAAATTTTATTGAGAATTCAAATTTTTTGTTAGCCAAAAAGTTTGACATTTTTCTAGATATGCTGATAATATTATAGGAATTTAACATCTGGCTTCTGGCAATGGCAATAAACATTTAAAATGTACATTTTGGAATTGGACAGCCTACAGGGACAGCTCCATGTTGCTGCACATCAACTAAATCCACAGGTGTGCTAGGTACAGCACAAATGAAAAAGCCATGTCACAAGCTGCGTTTAGCACATGGCTTTGACCACTTTGCCTGTCTCCTGCCAACAAATCCATTTTCTCTCAGACTACTTCTGACATTCCACTCCTCTAAGCAATTCTAAACAACCATTGTTTTTCAAACATCAGCATGCCACAAAAATGCTTTCTACTTTCCCCCAAATACAAAATTTCTCTCGGAAAATAACCCTGGCCTGATGCTGACACCGAGCAATATTTAGTCTTGCAGAAATAGAGTGCTCTGATGCCATTTTGTGACTGCAGAAAAAGGAGGTTTAGGCTATGAAAAAGCCCAAGCCCTTGGATGCAAAACATTTTTAATAGAAAAAAGAATGATTTTTAACTAATTTATCAATCAATATTTTGGTTTGATTTCCCCTTCGCAAATACAATCTATAAGAGAGATTTTTAGACTTTGTTAAAAGTGTGGATGTTCTAGTGTCTTTTCAAAGATGAAACTGGAGAATTTTCTAAATATCCTTGTTTTTACTTATATTCTCTCTATTTAGGCACACTGAAGGCATACTTATTCTGATTCAACTTTTTGTTGCTCTGAAATGAGTTATTGTTTTCATCAAAGCCTCTTTGGTAGACCATTTTACAAAAAAAATTTTTCTAATTGTTTGGTGATGCATTATAGACTATTAATATCCTTTATAATCTCCAGAATCCTTTCTTCCTATCCATTCTCAGGGTCCTTTAGACCACTATTAGACCCCTAGAATGATGCAAAGGCATTCAAATGTAAATGACAATAAGGCCCTGGTTTTCTAATCTAAGAAGAAAACAGAGTTTTCTGTTAGAGATCAGTTCCATTAGAAAATAATGACAATGACATAATCCCTATTTTTATAAATGGAATAAAAGAAGACCCAGGGAACCACAGCAGCTCAATGTCCTCCAGTGAGGAGCTGATGTTCCTCAGGGTTAGGCAGTGGGACTGGCATTGTTTAACATCTTTGTTGGTGACATGGACAGTGGGACTGAGAGCAGCCTCAGCAAGTTTGCTGCTGACACTGAGCTGTGTGGTGCAGTTGACACGCTGGAGGGAAGGGATGCCATCAAAAGGGATCTTGACAGGCTGGAGAGGTGGGTCTGGGTGAACCTCATGAAGATCAACAAGGCCAAGTGCAAGGTCCTGCACATGGGTTGGGGCAATCCCAAGCACAAATACAGGCTGGGCAGAAAATGGATAAGGAGCAGCCCTGAGGAGAAGGACTTGGGGGATCTGGTTGACAAGAAACTCAGCATGTCCTGGCAGGGTATGCTTGCAGCCCAGAAAGCCAGTTATATCCTGGGCTCCATCAAAAGAAGCATGGGCAGCAGGTAATTCTGTCCCTCTACTCCACTCTCATGATACCCCACCTGGAGTGCTGCATCAGCTCTGGGCCCCCAACAGAAGGAGGACATGGACCTGCTGGAGAAAGTCCAGAGGAGGGCTATGAAAAGTGTCAGAGGGATGAAGCACCTCACCTATGAAGACAGGGTAAGATTAGAAGTTGTCCATCCTTACAGCACCTTCCAGTACCTAAAGGGGGCTACAGGAGAGCTGGAGAGGCTTTTTACAAGGCCATGTAGTGATAGGGCAAGGGCTGAAAGAGGAGAGGTTTGGGTTAAAGAAGTTCTTTACTTTGAAGTGGCGAGGGACTGGAATCAATTGCCCAGGGAAGTGGTGGATGCCCCAGTCCTGGAAGTGTTCAAGGTCAGGTTGAATGGGGCTCTGAGCAACCTGGCCTAGTGGAAGATGTCCCTGTCTATGGCAGGGGGTTTGAGCTTGACATCCTTTAAAGTCCCTTCCAACTCTATGACTTGGAATGAAAACAAATTGCCCTTGGTGTCACTGGGGCTATTTTTCATTGAGGATTTGCAGCCCTTTAGGAAGAAAACCTTTAAATTATGAGCCTTTGCCACAGTCTGAACTTACAAAGGATGTGAAAACTACTGGTGAGGTTTTCTCTACTGAGTTATTTAATGAGTTCACATTTCCTTTCTTAATACCCTGTAGCTAGGCTAACTCAGTCCTGCTGAAAGCATCACATCTAATTTCAGCACATACAGAAAATGTTATACAGCAAATATACTTATCCAGATGGAGAATGAAGCAGATATTGTCTATCACATTTTTTTTAAATCTCAGGTGTAAACCTTGGAAGATTTGATATATCATAGAAATGAGATAACATAATTATGAAATTGACTTCAATTGACTTCTACCAGTTACAATGCACTTGTAAATGTAAAATTGCAGATTGTGCCACAAAGAAAGAGCAGCTAGGGTAAATGAGTAAGTTTTAAAGCATTTTTAAAATATCTGGATCCTTGAAGAGCTCTACAACAAAGCATGACGAAAAAAGAGAAAGATTAAGGACCATGAGAAATTAAAAAATCGATTTTGCCTTGCAGGTATGGCACAATCTTCATTAAAACAATTAGCAAGGAAGCAGCAACTACCTTACAGGATTGCTACTTGTATACTAACAGGGATAGATACATTAAAAAAAATATTACTTTATTAGTCTTTTTGTTTCAATTGCCAAAAACATTTGGAGTACTGAACAGAATGATAGCTCAATGTGAGGAATTTTACAGCCATAAATTCCCTAGGCAAAATAGCCTAAGGGGAAGCAAAGTACTTTGAATTAATTATTTTGCCCTGAAAGAGACATGCAAAACTCAGCAAAGACTTTCAGTTTGCTTCATGTAATGAAAATTGACAAATAACGGTGTGACCATAAAAGCAATTATTTAATAACATGGCTGGGTTAATATTTATTTCTTCCAAAGTTTTAAGACTAAAAAGATCTTAATTTTAGTAGCAGCACAAAGAAGTAACTTTCTTTCAAAATATACCATCAATTCAAGCAAACATACTGAAAAAATAGCCATAATGTTATAGAAATTTATACTGAGGAGAGAATGCCCCTGAAAAATTGTTAACACAGCATAGCAGAGTGCAAAGGCAGCACAGCATGAAGATATTCATCGGTCCACAAACAAAAAAGTAGATGTAAAATACTCTAAAAATGTCACACTGTGTAAGAAGTAGTGCAATGGGAAGAGATGGAGTAAAATGAGATAGGAGGAAATCCACAGAAATGAAAATAATGAGAGATTTTTGCCCACATTTCTGACAAAGATCACTCTGAAAAGCAATGTGAATATCAGCTAAATCAAAAACACACACAAATTTTAAACAATCAAAATCAGAAAGATAAATACTTAATATAGACCACAGCACACAGGTTAAGTTGACTTCTCTTTAATTGCTGCAGGATAAGCACTTGGACCTCCAGTTTCAGGGCTCCCTAATATGTGGGCTTCACACAACCTGAAAGAAGGTCCAAAGGACCTGGCTTTCCAGAGCTGAGGAGTGATCCTCCCAATGAAAATTAATAGGGGAAGGATGAGAGGATGAATTTAATTCTTTCCTAATAAAGTGCTGTCTTTATCATATAGACTGACTAGTTAAAATGGGTTAAAGGGTTACCATTATATAAATTAATTAGGTGTATTAAATATTAAAAACTGTAAAACACACATACTAATAAAAATATAATTAAAGATAAGACCTTCTGTGTTATCTGTGTATGAAAACAAACATGCACTTAAAAGCAAAGTACCCTCAAGAGATTTAAGGAATATAAATAAAAAATAATGGATTAAACCCTAAAGATCCTATTCACCTTGTCCTGAGGGAAAACTTTGAACAGTTTTAATTACAAAAGTCTGTAAAATCCAACAGAGATTTTAAGTAATAAGATTAAATCCTGGCACTAGAGTGAAGCAGTATTTGACAAAGTTTTTGTTTCAGAACAAGATGGAGTCCAAAAAGTGCAAACAGTAAGGATTCTCTATGTTGTTCAAAGTTGCTTTCCAAGTTTCTGATTTTCTTTCCTTTAGTAAGGACATAGAGTTGTCTGAATTTTACAGATGGAAAACTGTAAAAAAAAGACACAATAAAAACCAAAACCCTGTTGTTTCATGCTAGTTAGGCATTAAAAACTCAGGCTGGCATGTAAATAATATTAAAATCTGTCTCTATATGATTTACTGCTAAATGATTGTGAACCTTGCACACACTTGACCATGCTTACTTCCATGGCCTCGTCTCCAAGAAGAACAAAGGATAATGACAGATAAAGAGCAGATTTAGCCTTTCTTTGGTTTGTTTTTTTTGGGGGGTTTTTTGCAAGAAACTGCAACATGGAGCATCTTGGAGTACTCCTCCTCCTCTTCTTTTATACATATTAGTATAGAAGATATCCTGGTGACTCTAGGGTTGGGTTGTTAGATAGATAACCACCAAAGTAGCCAAACTAAGGCACGAATAACTACGCTGCCAAAAGGTCACACATTAATGCTCTTGAAATCCATGATACTGGTAAAACTTCTGGGAACCTCGCTTTGTTCTTCAGCAAAACAAGTGGCTTTAAAATTTGCAATGCATTTGCTAAGTAAAGATTTCAACCTTTCTCATGTTCAACATTTTTTGACTCTAAGCCTGCAATGCATCCTTGCAGCGAAGAATGTGAACAGCCTCCTGGGCTGCAGTAGGAACAGCATCTGCAGCAGTCTGAGCGAAGTGATCCTTCCCCTCTAACCAGCACTGGTGACACACATCAGGTCTGCTGGATCCAGGACAAGAGGAATATGAAGCAAGTACCACAAAGGGCCACAAATATCACTAGGAACTTAGAGAACCTCTCGTGTAGCCTCTGATCATACAAGGAGTGGTTGAGTGATGGGACTGTTCAGTCTGGAAAAGGGCAGACCTAGGAGAGAATCCTGTCACAGTGTACGCAAATACCTGATGGTGATAGTGAAGGTGACAGAGCCACAGTGGGAGGGCTTAAAGCAATGGCCACAAATTGAAAGTTCTGACTTTGAAAATATTGAGACCAAAAGGGACACAACCCTGAACAACTGGCACTAGTTGACCTTGATCTGAGCAGAGGACTTTGAGCTAAATGGTCTCCAAAGGTCCATTCCAAACTCAATTCTTTCATGATTATTCAGAGCAAACAGCTCCAGGAAGGCAGACAGGTCACTATGGACACCTATATGTTCCAATCAGTTTTTTCACTGAAAATTATTATGCTCTATGAAATCAGTACCTAAAATCTAATTTACAATCCAAACCAGGCCAGCCAGTCCCAGTTTAAAGTGCCATTGTATTTAGGGAAGAGGAATGTTTCTCTGTGAATGGCAGCTGGGTAAGAGGGAAACCTAGATAAAAATTAATCAGGAAAGTTCCACATATTTCTTCCCTGAAAACATGACTCAATTTAACTACTAATGTAAGCTAGGTAAGAGAAGTGACGGTGCAGAATTTCACTTGAGGTATGCTGCATGATGGTGTTAGTGCTGGCAAACTGTTCCAAGGCAAAAGTGCAGCCTGAGCAGCCAATACCCTTTGTTTCCAAATGGCCAGCTTATTCCTGCTAGATATATATGAGTGGTTGAATAAGGACAAAGCTAATGCCCAAAGGAATCTTTGGGTCATAACCACAGTCAGCTCTGCAGTGGGAGCACCCTTGGATAAAAGATAGCTTGTATCGACACCAAGGTTGTAATTCCACTATGTGATGGCTGGATATGGTTATTCTATCTTTGGAATATTTCACTCCTAAGGTGTGACTGTGGTCACAAGGGTTTTCAGGGTGAAGAAGAGATGAGAATGTTGACTCTATGATCAGAAGGCTTGATTTATTATTTCATGATATATGTTACATTAGACTATACTAAAAAGCAATAGAAAGGAAAAGGTTTCTTGAGAAGCTAGCTAAGCTAAGAATAGAAAAGGAATGAATAACAAAGATCTGTGTCTCAGACAGAGCAAGAGCCAGCTCTGCCATGAGTGGTCAAGAAATCTAAACACCCACAGGAGACCAATCACCTGTTGCATTCCACAGCAGCAGATAACCATTGTTTACTTTGGTTGCTGAAAACTGCAGCTTCTCACAAGGAAAAATCCTAAGAAAAGATTTTTCATGAAAGATGTCTGTGACACTAAGGGAATTCCCACACTACAGTCTATGTAAGAGTTTTTGTGGGTCAGCTCTATAAATTGTTTGGAGAATATACACATTTAAATAAAATGGACAAAAGCTAGGATTAGCTAATACTGGAGCCAAATTTTCCACATTGAATGTGTTAGTTTTGATCAGAAGATAATGAAGCCATCACCAGTACACACCAAATTTTTTCATATATAAAGAGGTGTTATGTCATCAAGACCACTTCAATTTTTTTTACCCCCTAATTAAGATATTGTCCCCTTTTTCCTCCTTCATGAACTGCATGGGTCCCATGAAAATTTCAGTAAAATTGAACAGAATGTAACACAATGTTTTAAACATTTGGTGGCATATTGTCAAATTTAAGAATCATATAATTATAGAATACCTAAATAAGGTAGGAAATAGCCAGTGAAGACATTTGAAATACTTCATAATGGATATATACAAATAGAGACCTCATTAGCTCTTAGAATCACTAAAGCTAATTCTTATTCCTTCTGTTGATTGGATGTGAACTACTTTCCATTAACCACAACACCTTTATCCCAAAATATCAAAAGCTCTGAAAAATGAAAAGGAGACCTCAAGTGAAAAGCAAAGCTTGAAAACTTTTATGTCAAAATCAATTCTGTCTGACTTGTTATACACTTGCGTACTTTCTACCAGCATGAACTGAGAAAAGTTGCTCTGATTCAATCAAAATTATCTTGAAATTACTTAGATTTGTTAGTTTTGGTCCGACTCCATAATGCTTTTTAAAATTTAAGTGTTTGTTTTTTATTTAAAGAGAAAGAAAATTGGTTTTTATTTTGTCTAGACAATATTGTGTATAACTAAAAGCCTTTGTAGAAATAATTGCAGATGTTGGGTATATATCCTGAAATTGCCCTTGTGTATAACTTCTTACATTTGCCTTTTAGCTGGAATTGAGATGGAGGAAATGAAGATAAAGCAGATTTATGTAGCAGTTCCCAAGATGTTTAAGCATTCTCTCACCCACTGCATAGAACTGAAGCAAATAAGCTCAACTCACCAGGAAGATTTGCCAAGTGAAAGGAAAAAAGGAAGCTTTGTGCATTTTTCTAAATAAGAAAATCAGAGCTACATAGCTTAGTTTCAGTAGTTTGCAGAGCAGATTGCTGCAGCCTGGTGTGTTTCAATGTGTTTATGCGAGGAGATTGCATTGATTTAATCTCAGATTTGATATGATTTGAGGGTTAAGAAGATTTTTGGCTCTGAGAAATAAACACACTTAATACCACCTACTAAGTATGGTTTCACTTTCACAGGACTGCCAGCTTTTGCAGCAGGAAGGCTCTGAGCAGAGCCTTGACATTTTCAATGCTGCTCTGAGTGGCAGCTTTGAAAAATTTGCAGCTACCTCAACAGGTATCCCACAGACCTTGCCAGGGACAACCCAATGAGGAAAATATGATCATGGACAAGTACTCCCAAGCAATGTACTGCAAGAACTGCATTAACACAGGTTTAGGAATCCTAAGTCCAGGAAGACTCAAATCCAATGACACAAGAGGTCATGGATGGAATGCTCTATTTTCAATTCTGCAAGTTGATGGATCCTTCTTAGGAAAATATATCTTTCTGGTTTTGTCAAAACCATATTGCTTACTGAAAATACACTTAGAATAATTGGGATGGAATATCAGAGCACTTGGAGAGAAATAGGTGGTTATGTGAAGGAAAATGATCTTTGACATAATAATTTCACATCAAACCATTTGCACTCAATTTAAAAGAACAGCTGGTTCATTTTCATCTTTAAAATTACCAGTATTAGATGATGGAGGCTCTGGACTGGAGTTCCCAAGCTCTGATGAACTTAGGGTATAGAAAGCAGAAATTTAACAGAGGTAGAGGACTAAGATAACACCACTAACAACAAATTAAAGATCTTCTTATGTCACTCCAAATTATCCTCGCTTTACAGTGGTTTTAAAAAGACTCATCCATAAATAACCGTTCCTAAATGTCTATTTAGACTTTTAGTTTTTTAATGTGTTAAATCTCCATTTCTCTCTATAATGTCAGTTGTTCTGCAATGCTGGTATTACAGGGAAAATCAGTTAATTCCTGTTTAAAAAAATCCTGTTTAAAATAAGTAAATTATATATGGATAAAAGTACTAAACTTTAGATTCCTACTTAGGGACTAGGTTTTTCCTAGTGTAATCCCCTTGTAATTTAAAATCCTAGTTAAGAATGAAAACAGTAAACAGAAAAGAACCAACACCTAAAGGATTCTTGTATAAAAGACAAGCAATAAGAACTGTTTTGAAGTAAAAAACAAGGATATACATAAATAAATCATAAGGGTCCTTTTAAGAATATACCCTGTTGAAAAAATTGCATTTTCTGAGCTAGAAATAGTTCTGTAGATACATTTATTTTCAAAACAGTCAAAGACCCCTCCTTCTGAAAACGTTGGATTAGGCTCTTAATCAGGAGCTCAGAGACACATTAAAAATACCAGTGTGAGTTGGTTTAAAAAAATAAAAAGTATTTTTATTGTGAAATGTTCCTTTGGACTTATAAAAGGAAAATGCTTTCTTTTTTTTTCTATTTTTTTTTTTTTTTCTTCTAAGAGAATAAGCCCCAGACATTTGGAAAGTATCTGCTGTGAGTCAGAGGCACAGGAGTCTGCAAAGCACCCCTTTATGCAATCAGAGACACCCACCATTCCAGTGTTACGTGCACGCCAGTACATCAGATGCACTATTTTGGTTGTTCCAGAGGCACTCTGAGATCAGACACACTCTTGGCAAACTTTGCAAATCATGCCTCAGCCTGACCTGACACTTCAGCCTCACAAAGCTGGAGCTCCAAAACACTCCCATGCCACTGAGCAGGGATCTCAGCACAGAGGCTCAAACACATCAAAGAATCCTTTGACTGCTGAGTTATGAGGAGACTCCCTTTGCCCGAGCAAGGGTCCAGGGAGAGGGACAACACGCTTGCTGTGTTAGCTTTAGCAGTCACCCACTGTTTGCAGAAGGGGTTATCTTGTATCCACACGCTCTGATCTAAGCTAATGTTTGTTTACAGAGACTGGAGAGCAGGAGAGCTGGAGAGCAGGAATGTTTCACAGCATTACTTGTGGTCTCCTGCATAAAGGGATCTTTGAGACAACCTTTAGGGGTGCAGAGGGAGAAGTCACCTGTAACAGCCACATCAGGAGATGCCTATTTCCAGGAAAAAGTCTAACTCTTTTTTCAGTGTCTGAGCAATCATTTCAGCTTATATTTTTCTTTCAATGCTTTCACAGAAAGAAGAAAATAAACCATGAAGTGTATTATAGCTCTTTTCAATCATTTTTACAGCTGGTGATCCCAATAACTAAAATCAAATACTCCAAGCCATTTACTGGTTCAGTGACTCCAACTGATTTTTTCCTTGCTACTAATCACCCTAGGTGGTGTCTGGAATTTTTTAGCCCACATATTCAGAGAAAAATGTCCCTCAAAATGTCTTGATTAAGAAACCGGTAATACTTAATTTAAATGTTGCTGACATAAATGACTTCTTGACTACAAAAAAGAAAACCCTGTATCTGCACTGTACTTTTCAATTTCTACTGCTCTAAAATATTTTGAATTTCTCCTTCAGAAAACTAAATTACACTTACCAGTAGCATGGATGCACTTACACAGATTCTTGCTAAATTCCCTTGAGCAATGCAAACTCCCAAAGTATAAGACTGTTCAGGCTCATTTGGAGTGACCTTTGAACCAGTCTGAATTGTATACAAAAATATACTTATTATTCTATCACTGTTAGCACCCCTCCTGGATAGAAAAATCTGTTAAAAAAATTCAATACCAAGAGCAGCTAGTTAAGAAGATTAGAGCAGATCGCCACTATCCTAACAGGTAACAAAATATTTTTGGTGTGGAGAGAAAGAATTTTTGTGGCTCTACACTGCTTTTAGTTTCTGACTTATTTTCTGAGTATATAGCAAATCTGCGGTATGTACTGCCAATTCAGTTGGTCACCTAGGAAAGATAATTAGGAAATGCTGCTTGTCTTGATTTATTGGTGATTCTTTTCCCCGGAAGTGAGCCAGGAATACAGGCCCAGTCATGTACTGGATGCATTGGGGCACGAAGGAGCAACATGTATATGGTTGCTTAGTGTACGACTGTATAAACCATACTTGAAAGCCCTCAAAACAGAGCAAGGCTACCATTTTTGCAGGCAAGTGTGTTTGAATCAGAGCTTTTGGCTATTCTATTAATAAAACGTCAATCAATACCATTTTGTCCTTCAATTTTTCACCTGATCACAGTTGTTCAAGAGTGCACACATTATGTCTCTCATAGTATACTCTATTATTCAATCAGGCATAACTATTTTAGCTATCATATAATTGGCTGCTAACTGCTGTTTAGCTATCTGGAATTTTTCTATGTTAACTTCCCTGTCTGGAAAAAAGATGTCCATGCATCTTTTTTTAATTATTGTTTGAATTATTTAGATTAAATTACTTTGTGTAATAAGAAAAAGGTTATATGGTCTGTTGCATGTGCTGTAATGAAAAAAGGACTCTGCTTTTTAGTTCTCCATGCCTGTGAACATTGGGAAAGCACTCTTGTGTATGAAAAATATTGCTGAGAACATAATACTACCTAACCTACCTTGATGCTATTGCACCACTTTCAGAAACAAATAGAAGAGTTATTAAAAAGTGGTAAAGAAAAACTACTTTAAATTTTATTCTACTTGGGCTAATTTTACAAAGAAGTTATGAAAACATTTCAATAAAATCCCTCTAAAAACCATTATCAGGAGCTTCTGTGGTGTCCTTTCTCAAGGCCTAGGCAGGCGCCATGGCTGATCTGGGTATAACATTCTGGTAAGTCATTGAAAGGTTGAGAATACAGCCACGTCTAAGAACACTTAATACGCTGTGAGATCTGTTTGTACTTGAAGCAATGCTTTTGAGACAGGTCCAGCTCTGAGAACTGCAGAGCACTGACAGCACTGAGGTGTATGCCAGTATTTACAACAAAGGGCTGATGTGGGTGGAAATGGCCAGCTCTGAGGACAGAGCTGAAGAGCCCCTCAGAACACCATCTCTGAAACTTCAGTCCCTGGATCCTACTGATTTCAGGGCCTCTGGAGTGCTGTATATATTTAATTGATTGTTTTAATTAAATCTTATCCACAGAGAGTGCTAAAATTAAATACGATGCTCAATTTTTCATCCAATTTCAGAGTCCAACATTTTAAAGGAAGAAAGAGAGAGAAGAAAACAAAAAAGCTGTTATGATTTTCTCTTGGCAATGTGCTTTGATTTTAATTATGCTATTAACATTTTTTTTAACACAGTTGTTTGGAAAGCTGGCTAGTATAATGAGTGAAGTCAGCGGAGCTATTGCAGTTTAGACCACTCACTCTAGATTTCGTCATCTGTGGAGATTCTTTTTTTCATTTGTTCCCTGCTCTCAGACATAATTTAACACGATCATTTTGTGATGTACATTCAGCATTGCACCCATTCCTTTGTTTTTCAGGGATTTTTTCCACTGTTGTCAGTGATCAACAATATTGACATATTTCTCTGTCTGGCTCATCACTTTAGAGTCTGAATCTGTGCCGGATGTCCTGGTGGTTCCATGGCCTGAGTTTCAACACACAGGGTAGAGTTCCTTTTACTGGAACCTTCGGCTTCCTCAAAGCACTATCCCTTCTCCTAATCTGAGAGTCATACCAGGGGCCCCAGGAGCTCCCAAAGCTAAAGGCTGTTCAGAGAAGAATTCTAGTAGAAGTAAACTTCTATTAAGAAACAGGAAGACAGTCCATTAACTGATGTCAAGATAGGAGAAGGCATAGAAACATTAGGTAACAGGTTTCCACATGATTGCAGACCATCCTCCTACAAATTGCTGCAGCTGGTTTTGGCAGTCCAGCTAAACTCTGATCTGCATAATAATCACCTCCTCAGCATGAGTATGGGCATTTAGATAAGTGCACCTATTGGTTTTCTGGGTGAAAATCAACCTCTCCCATACTCCCCTATTCCCCAGGGTTATTTTAACCTACATCAGTTTGTATGTGTGGAGAACCAGGCCAAAAAGCTTAGCAAGTACAGTGGAAAGGTAACACAGGCTGGGTCACCTCAGCTTAAGCAGAATAGTCACAACTTCTGTCAGAGTGTTTGGGGAATTACATTAGACACATATTCCACAACATTTTTTTTCATTGCTTAAAATATTCACACGGGATTTAAAAAAAATTAAATTTCAGCAAACAATGAGAAAAAATGGACAAATGCCTAAATTCATGGTCTTCAAAAACAATTTATCATTCTTGAACCATGATTTATGCACAAATTTTGGATCTAGAATGGAAAGTTTATAGGATAGTCTTAATTTTAGCATGCTTTGTGAGGCCTCTCTTTCATCAACAGAATACATGCCAGTCTCAATGCAGCATTCTGAATAAACAGTAAAATAACAAGACAGTTAACTAGTGTCCTGTTCATCAGGCCACTCTGTAATTCAAATACCAGTCTTTACATTAGGAAGATATTTAGCTCATTTTCTCAAGTGCCAAGTAGAAACTGTTGCAAAAAATGTTGAATACCAAGGTGACGTGGATTTTTCCAAAACCATTATTCACAAAGGAAATAAAAAGGTTGTTCTCCTAAGACAAAAGCTTTCCATTTGTGGGATAAAAAAATAAGCACAATGTATCCTTTAGAAAATTAATTCCTGAAAAATCCTTGTGCAATGTCAGAAGGCATTTAATGCTGCCTTGGATATGTCTGATTGAGTCAAAGATATGTTTGATTTTCAGGGAAAAACAGGATCATAGTTAAAGTACTTCTGTTAACTATTTCCCACTCAAAAGCAGCTGAGTGCAAGGTTCTGCAATATTTAGTGAAGAACTGTAATTTATATTTTCAGTCAGTCTTTAGATCTCATAGGACCTACCTCTAAATTTGGTCTCAAGTTGTTCCCAAGATGTATAAACAGCTGAAATCCCTATTGAGTCAACTTTTCCTATACATATTTACAAAGAAAGGTGAAAATGATGAGTGAATTCTATATCAGCCACCTTGCACAATCATACTTGCAAGATTAGGTTCTAGAAAATCTAAACTCATAAGGAAGGCACTTTGATTATCTTTGTGAAATCTTATTCCTTTCCCCATTTCATTACTGGTACAGGTAAGTGGGTGTAAATTATGTCTTACTTGGACTGTTGCATGCTTAGGATTAGCCCTCTCTATATCAAGAAAGAGCCAGGTGTCTTTAATCAGCTCTTTTTAAGCTTCTCTTTAAAGCTCTCTGAAAATGTCTTTATTTTCTTTCCTATTTCACAGTGTGATACTAAGTATTCTGTAGCTGTCATTCAGGGATTTTGTGAAATCCACATTGAAAGTCATCTGCAGTATTGCTGGTATCAGAAATGTAAAATGAAAGCCATAATTAAATTTATAAATGCATACTATGTACATATTTTGCAATGAATCACAAGACCTCTGTGTTAACTTGTACTTTTGTCTCCTCGTTACTATTAGTATCTTCCTTTTTTTGTTAGTGCTGCTTTTATCTTTTTACTGAGATGATCAACAATAGGTCCTCAGAAAGGAGAACTGAAGACTCAGAGGGCTTTACACAAGTCATGGGAACCTAGTGCTTCTATTAGTTCATTAGTTCAATGAACAAACTGTGAGTCTCATTTTTTCAGCACACAGGGATAAGATCCTCAAGCAAACTTTGCTTCATTTCTTGGGCATGTGTTCTTTTTTTCCTCTGCCGTATCTGGACCAAATTTCCTGTATTTTGCCCTCAGTAGCTGAGGGTGAAAGCACTCCAGACAGTCTAGCTGATAGTAACAAGAGTTTCTCAGAAATAGTTTTGGTTTTATGCTGGAGAGCAGCCAGGAATTGCTTCTCCAATTTGTCTCTAAAGGCTGACATTCATGTTGTAAACACTGAAGTGCAATTAAATCATAAACATTATTAAACCTCCTAAAGAATCACGTTAACACACAGTGAAAATGAGAAATGTATGTAGAAAACCCTTTTTTTCCCAGAAAAAGCATATTTTGCAGGCAGTAGAAAAGCAAGCCTCCTTAAGGTATCACTTAAGCTATTAGTATGACAGATTGCTAACTGGACTGGTGCAAGCCAAAAAAGACCTTCTCTAGGGAAAAGCAGTCTACAGTCATTGCTCTTACCCATGAAGTTTGTCAAGAAGGTCAGATGAAATGTTGGTATTTAGTACTGTAGACTGTGTTGCTCAAAGTGTGGACAGAGAATATCAGAGTAACCATTTCAGACTGAATTCAAGTCATTTCAACATCTCAGTTAACTCAGTCAACATCTCCCCACCACAAAAAAAGAAATGGAGTACACTATAAGGAACACTTCCAGAATCTTAGATTGTATTCATGCATAAAACTATGTTGAACATCTGGGGATTCCAAGTCAAAAGCCTTTTTGTATCTTCTTCATTGTGCAGTGTTTGTTTTAAATCTGTTAGTTCAAAGTTTAACATGTGTAGATAGTTCAGAAGGGAATATCCATACTGCTATTTAATCTGTGTTGATAGCTTCTTGAAATGGCTCAAACCAATCTCAATGAAAGGGGTTTTGCAGTTTTTGTTCAAAGAACAGAATGTACTGGGTAGATCATCAAGTTCTAGTGTGTCACCCACCCTCCACACAACCCTTAGCCAAAAATAGGGAATAGCTTATAAAAGCATGAGGTTTCTGAATGACAGCATTACTGAAACATGCATACCCTTTTTTTACATCACAAAAACCCTCAACTAAAATATAGTATATTAGCTCAAGTCAAGCAAGGTCACAGCAGTAACAAAACACTCAGTTATTAGCTTACATTTAGTCTGAGGAAACAATTTCTTTTAGGCCAAGTCTCTTATGAAACCTGAGCCTGCAGGATTTTGTAATATCAATTTTGTTTATATCAAAATACTATACCTCTTTTGCTCTTAAATCTTTTAAGTTTTAGACACAAACTTTTTTCAGCAAAAGAGAAAAGTTTACTGTTAAAGTAAATTTAAGCCTTCTAACAGCAGTTAAGCAAACCCTCTCACTTAACAAAGCTTTTTCAGCATGAAGAATAAGGGCAAGGATTCATCCAATGTTAGGCAGGTCAGCCACATGAGTACTGATGAAGGTCCTCATTTTATGAGCATTTATGCTCTGTGTTCTCCAGACTTCTGGGAATTTCCATGTGGCATCATGTAACATGGCCAAAATAATGAAAATTCTAAATAGAGGAAAGTGGCACTGCTAACTTGTGAACTCCAGCTATGAACACACTGTTGTTCTGAGAATGGGATACTCCTAAAGACACCCAGATTCCAAACAACTGGGATAACACAGCTGGCCCAGATTTTAACAGTTTTTCTGTCATTGAAGTATCACAGTTCTATCTAGTGCAGGAGTGTTTACTTTGGCAGAATGAAATGAACTTCGCAAATGCAGCAAAACAGAAATGAGATGGACATGGATGTAGACACCACATGTTGGAAAGTAGAAAAAAGTTGATGTGGGGAAATGTGAGGTAGAGACACTTGTTACACATCCCAAGGAAGCTTCAGGCTTTAGAGGAATCTTCCCTAGAGCACAAATGCACTCGATGAGCCAGCTTTGAATGGCTGTCTCCTACTCCAAGCAGGACCAGAAAGCTGGTCCAAGTTCCACAGTTATGCTTTAATATACTCCATCCCATGCATGATCCCCATAAAAAGACTCAGGATAGGCTTATCCACAGACTAACAAAGTTGAGACATTACTCAATTCCCACAAAGGTTTTCCCATTAAAGATGGTCACTTAAGTATCCAAGACATGAATAACATCAGTAAGATGCCCTTACTGTTAAAAAGTTGCAAGCAAAGGACAGATCAATTGCATGAATCCAGCAGATTGAGAGAAAGAGGTGAAATCTTTATGGAGTCCCCTGAAACTATTTCTGGCAATGGGAGAACACTGAAACGAGTATAGCTGTTTATTTATTGTCATGGACGTTGTTACAGAACATTGGCATTTCTAAACGAAGTATTGGGTAATAACAGATCTCATGCCCAGCCCTTCTCTTAGTACATCTACTATAGATGGGAAAGGAATGCACAGTATCTCAAATTCTGAAAGTTCTGCCATTAGTCAATTTGTTCATCAAAACACAAGCATTGAAGATAGAGCCTAAACAGCCATTGAAACAAAGAAAGCTTAGAAAAAACATAAAAGGAAAATTTATATCCTGCATCAACAGAGAAGAAGTAAGAAGCACAATTCGAAGATAAGCAAGGAACTGATAAAGGGTAGTAGTATTTTGTGTTCTCCTTATGGTAACAACTTTGGGGCTTCCAATACAGGAAAGACATGCAATGGCAGCAAGTTCAGCAGAACTACTGGGATGGCTGGGGGCTGGAGCACTTGCCTGTGAGGAAAGGCTGAGGGAATGAGAGGTGTTCAACCTGTGCAGGAGATGGCTTTGGGAAGACCTAAGAGCAGCCTGCCAGGACCTGGAACAGGGAGACAGCTATGAGGAAGATAAAGCCTGCCTCTTCCTCTTCATAGTGCATATGGAGGAAGGACAAGAAGCATCATTTTATCTAAGAGAGGTCCTAACTGGATATAAGGAAGACCTTTACCATAAGGACAATTGGGCAGTTGGAGCAGGTTGCCCAGATATTTTGTGTCTTCTTCAGCCTCAGGTGTTTTCATGATGAAAGCTTAGATAAAGCTGTGGGCTACTTGGTTACTGACCTCAGTCAACCTTGCTTGGGCAAGAGATTGGACTAGAGACAACCTGTGATCCTTTCCAATCTGAAATTACCTACAGATTCTTACAACATTAAGCTGCATTATTATGTATTTTCAATATGTGTGTGATTAAACATTGAACCTTTACACACAACACATACCCATGTTATAGAAGCAAATTCTAAAGTGGTTATGTTTAAATAAACATCTAAAAATAATAAGCATTCTTATATTATTCAAATATTCTATATAACTACCACATTTCTATAATATCTACTGCCCCCCTGCTAATATTTAAGGACTCTTTCTAAATCTACATAGTTTCTACCCCTTATATTGCTGCTCAATCTGTATTCAAACAGTCCCTCTAAGTATTAGTCCTCCAACAGACTGAAACTACTGTACATGAGAAAACCAAAACAATCTCCATTCTGTTTCAAGGCTTTGCCTATCAAAATGCTGTTGAGTACATGGATAGAACTCAAGCTGCAAAAATGTGAAATTGAGTCAAGTTTTCCCTTAGACCTATGACAGCAGCTGGTTTCAAATACTAATGTAGGAAAAGTGAAAAAAATTAGACAAGCAGCACAGGAGCTGTTTCCTTATCCTGCATTAGCTTCCCTTCACATCAGAACATCCCTTCCCAGACCTCTTCAGAATAAACACATTAATTAGAAAGATATTTGCCCTCAGAAACAAATCAGCAGCAAATGGTAGCCAAAAGAGAGGATGGCCAAAGCTTCAGCTTTAGATGAAGCATTCAAAATTCTCTGAAGCAAACAGGAGAAAGGGAAATGGTCATCTAGCCAAGCTGTCTAACTCCCTCACTGGACTGCAACTTCCTTCAGTGCATTTTCTCCCATCCACCCACACACAGAGCAGTTTTGGTTTATAGAGGCTTTGATACGAAATAAGCATAACGTTTACTTGCATTTCAGGTCAAATCTCACTGCCAAAAAAGGGGAAGAAAATAAGAAGAAAAAAATAGAGTAGTTTCTGGTTGAGATTCACATCTCTAAAAATAAGAAGGATATAAACAGATTACATTCCTTTTGCAGAGTGGGATGCAAACAAGAAGCCACAAGCTTAAAGATAGTTTGATAGGAAGATTAATTGGACAGCTTCTAAAAAGAAAGTATTAAAAAAACCCCTCTAATATAAAAACCAAAATATTCTTTCTTTATTTCAGATTACCTGTGAGGGTTTTTTGTTTCCCTGAAAATTCTCAAAACAAAGCAACTGGTCAGATGCTACAAAACAGATAAAGCAGCTGGGTGCTATGTGTGCAGTGTGGTTGTTAATTTTGCAAGGAATAGACAAGGGAGAGGGGTTTGTCAACTCCACTACTCTAATCATTTCCATTTAATGTCAGTGGCATAATGTAGCTTTGAATATAAAAGCAATGTCTCATCCTAAATGAAGGAGAAAAACCAACTAAGGCCTAAGTTCGCCTATAGTGAAGCTATACATTTTTGGAAAATTAGTTGCATAGTACTCAGTTTTTAAATTTCTGTAGGGTTTGTCAAAATTGTACCACCTTACAAAGATTAATATTTGATCCTGGAAGCACTGTCATAACGGGAACATTCAAACTGGAAATTAGTGTAAGCCTTTAAAATACTGCCTGGAGTGAATCAGTTAACTGCTGTGCCTTGTACAATATGTAAAATAGGAATTAAAATTGCAATCTACCTGACATGGATTTTTGGAAAGCAATCTTAGTCTGTAACACCAAGGAAAGCCAAACAACTACTGACATACTTGGCTTTATATCCACTGGAGCTGGCTGCTGTTCTTACTTGAGAGTGCTGGAGTTCCTCTTAGATTGATTACTTGAGGAAGATTTTTGTAGCGCTTGGCTACTCCAAAAACTTTCTGCATACTAAGTACTAAGTAAACAGAAGCCATAAATCATTTCTTTGATGATTGCTCTGACAACTTATTAAATGCAATATAAATTATTATCTACAGTGACCTGTTTCCTTTCATCTCTTATTTTGTATGAAAACTTACAAGTAATGTCTTTACTTGTTCAGCTAGTGAGTGACAGTATAGACAGATATAGCTGAAGGACACTGTGCATAATCTGTCACTGAATCACTAATGGCAATGAAATAATGACATTTTACAATCTCTATCTGGCTCTCCTGAGTCACAAACACAATTCTTAAGCTATTTAAAATAGATGTACTTACATTGCAATCAACTCATTTGACAGTAGTAATACTGTGCCTATCCAGAAGACTCCAGGTACCTTCTGCACAAATACTACTCAAAGTTTGTATTAATTCATATTAAAAATTTTGACAAAGTGCTTGTTTTTATGGGATAGTAAGATTAGCAAATTCAAAAGATACCTATTCTAAGATATTTAACTCCTTTCAAGGAGTGAAAGCAATTTCATTTCTAATAAATTTCAAATAAACTGCCAAACTAAGTTTTGTCAAAAGATCCAGATCTTCAGTGCAATCAGGGAGATCTCATATTTACCCCAAACAGGAGAAAAAAAGCAGGAAAATGGAAAGACTTAAATGTGATGCAGTAGGCTTGTTCTTTACCACCTGAGATTATTGTTTAGAAAAGATCATGTCAATTGGTTAATGATTGCCTTTTTATTTCAAATGTGCTTTGTGATGATATTGCAAGTATATAAACTCAAATAAATAAATAAATAAATAAATAAATAAATCCCCTCCTAGTTTAGAAGAGGAGAGCTACTTCCATGGATTTACAGTGGTATTTTCTCTTCACATGATCTGTATGACGTGACAACATTTAGAGGAATCCAGCTCTGAATCACTTTTGCTAATGTATAATTTTAACATCTCCTGAAGGAGAATCAAAATTTGCAGGAAACACAAAAGTTAAGGAAAGGAGTGGAAAATTATTGAAAGGACTGGAATTAACATATGTTTTTTCTTCCCATATGTTAGTCACTTATGGAGGTATCTTATAAAAAGATATATTTTAAATAATTGCTAGATACATATTTTAATCATTGCTGTAGAGCATGGAGACAACACAAGGGGAATGCTAGGAATACAATAAGGCAATAAGACTAGTAGATGTGAAAGAAATTAATCTCCTCAAACTAGAAGCTGGAAAATCATTGGACTGAGGTGGGGAATGGGAGGGTGTCATGGAAAAACAGTCTTGTGGCCAGAATTGAAGGTGACCTTGGACTCATCCCATCTATGGGATGCAATGCAAGAGAAAGCATGAAGAACATTGTACTAGAAAACAGTTTATTGCTTGAATTGACCAATTTTGCAGTATACCATAACTCAGCTTCACAAGACATAACAAACTGCATTTTTGGCTGTCGTCACGCTGCACCAGCAACACATTCAGTATTGCCCAAATATGTATCAAGCATATGCCAGATGGTTGGGTTTGCTTTCCAAAAAGGGAAGACAGTGAAATTTTCTTCAGATTACTATTAGACATTTGCTACCATTGAATTTGGAGAGACTAACTGTCTTGATCAAGTTAAAAATCTTCTCTTAAATATGCATTTAGGTCATCAGACTGATGGAAGGTTGAAGGGAAACAGATATATTGTCATTCATTCTAAATACAAAATGCAGGACAACAAAAACATGTCTTTCTGCTTTTCTCAGATACCTAAATCTTCCTTCTTCCTGTTTTGTGCATTTCAAACACCAATTTCTCAAAATTCATGGGCCTATTTAAAAAAAGACAACAGCAGTTTCCTACGAGTCCAATATTTTTATAAATTTTTTAAGCCCCCTTAGATAGTAGGCAACATATATGCTCAGTATCAATGTGGTTTTAGTAACAATCCTGGCAAAATGAAAACTTCTCCCTCATATTGCAAAATGAGAAACACTTCAACTAAACATAGCCCAGGCCTGTTGCCACCACAGCAAATATGACTTTCATTACTTTTCAAAAGACTGGATTCTTTCACAAGAATCATATTCACATCACCTTTGGTCAAAGCCCTTAACACAGAAGAATTAAAATGAGATGGAAAAGTTAAACACATAGAAGAGAAAAAGATGAAGAAAGAGAGTTAGAATTGAAGTTCCAGAATCCTTTTGTAGAGTAAAATTTTCCCCTAAAGTCTCACCAAATAATCCATTCCACCAAATGTTTTGTAAAGGCACATGCGAGAACATTTGACACACTCTCCTGTGGTGAGAGCATGTGTGAGGCATCTTTAAGATGTTTGGTCTGCTCATCCTGCTTTGTCATTCTTCCTAGACTCCCTTGGCCTTCTCGCTATCTGTCTGACAAAGCTCTGTGCCACACCATCTGCGTGCCAGATTCCTCTGACCGCAATGAGCCACAAGCAGGGAAGGACTGCAAGTTCTCCAGCGAGTGTGCTAAAGCACTGTTCTTCTAATTACCTTCTTTAATGGATTGCTTATGGAATTTATTTCTTTTAAACAAGGCAATGAAGTCATAATGTCATTCATGCAATGATTAAAGAACATTTCACTTCTGGGAAACAGCTATTTTACCCTTTTTTTGGGCAAGAAACAGGAGGAGTTAGTGAAAAGAGCTTGACCTATTTATCACATCCTCAGTTTCTACAGGTCACAGACAAAAGAATGAGTGGTGTTATCCATGCCCTCCCTGGTCAAAAACATTAATTTCCTATGTGATAAAAAAAGACTTTTCTGCATGGCAAAAATCCTTCAAGAATTTTGGCATTTGTCTATGCCTTCAGAAGTTTTTTTCAGTAAAATTTATAGACAGCTAATTAACAGACTAAAACAAGACATGCAAAGCCAAGAGTAGCCATTCAAAAGCCACAGTCACCTCAGATGTCATTACAACCATCTGCCATGATGTGAAGCCAAAGAAGGTTGGTACAGTCAGTGGAGGGAGAAGTTACCAATGACCAAGCTGTGTGCTGTAAGCCAGCACGTGAAGTACCTCAGAGCAGGCAACTGAGCACAACATCTTACAGCAGAAAGCAGATCTATAGACATACCTGGCTGTGGAGCAGGTCAGCCATCCTTAACACACATATTACCACACAAAGTCTTTCTGAAGTTCAAAAACCAAACTACTAACTCCAAAAAGTCTCACAAATGCTTTTCTTATGCAGGAAAATGATGATCCTGGAATCTTTTGTACACTGCTAGTACATAATCTCACTAGAATAAAAAAGGTAACTGCAGTGTACTCATTATATGAGTTGGAACTAAGCCATACTGGAACAAGGAGGTAGTGGAAGGAAAGGAATGAGAACCTTAGTGTGAAAAGGCTCTTTTTATCCAAGGGCTCTCTTGGATAAAAAAAGCAAAGTTACCGAAAATAGCTTTGTTATTTATTCCCAATTTTTTAATGTATTGTCATCCACAAGTTAAGTCCAGGTCCTACAGACAATAGATGGATAGGTGATTCAGTGACTGCGTGTGATTCTGTAATAATTGGGATATTCCCTTTCATAGATACAACCTTCAGTTACAAGAGGTAACCGAAGAGGAAACTGATGCCTAGTCATGCGCGAGGAATCCCAAATATACATCTATATATAACATGGATAAGTCACGGCATGATGCATTCTAAACACATGAGTCAACATATTCAGCAGCTTCAGCCACTCATGGGGAAAGTTCTTCCTGTTCACTAATGACTAACATTAGCCAGTCCTAATAAGCAGAACCAAGGGAAACATGTTTGCGACAATTCACTGTCTTGTCGTTTTATTTATTTATTAAGCAAAGGTTTCTTGAGTTCATGTTGTCTGCATGTTACTTTAGCCTCTGGTACAGGATTTCTAGAGGTTTTGATTTTTGTTTCTTTAAAATCACAACTGTAATAATCTGGTCCCTGGGATTCACTAGGTCATGTTATCATATCTATCAATTGAATAAAGCAAATACCCTACTAAAGAAAGCTGCAAGCAAAAAGACCTAATTTATTACTATTAAGCCATATTACAATAAGCCACTATGAATCTTTTCATCAAGCAACTTCACATTAGCAATATTATGCAAAAAGAAAACATACCTATTGAACAAATCAGCAGATTCTGTTCAACAGGCTACTGTTCTGAAGCACAGAAATTGTAGGAATAGAGTATGAGAGAACAAAAGATAAATGCAGTCTGAAGATCATAATTTTCAGTAGAAAAGTAGCTCTTCATCATGTCCCAGCTATATGACAGAAGCATGTTTTGCTCAAATCAAGGTTGATATAGAGGGATATTTTAAAACTTAAAGTGGTAAGTCAAAATTTTTATTGCTCAAGGTCACACTACATCCTGAGCTGCTGAACATTTATACACTGAAGGTCTTTGAAGTCATGTTAAATTAACCAACTGAATTATATTTTTAGTATCTTTGGTAAGATTTCTGTCTTAAGAGGGCAATTTCCCAGCAAAGTTGTATTGTAAAATATCCATGAGACCTTTAAAGAATGCAGCTGTGCTACCCAGAGGAAAATTTTACTTTATTTAGTCACTGTATATAGTATTACTGTCATACAGTGGTAAATTTTGGGCTCTGTGTCAGAAAAGCAATTAAACATGACTCTGATTAAACACGCAATACTACCCAAACTGATTCAAATAGAATAGCACACTAGCTGGAGTACTGTGTTAATCAGAAATGCTTTTCTGGATCAGACCTTGACACAGAACAACATCCAAGTAATCAGAGCAAGTGTTTCTTAGTCTTAGTACATGAACACTGTCAAACAGAGCTCCAGACTCATGACCATTCTCTTCCCACAGCGAGCAGTGGATCAGAACAGGAACACATGCTCCAGGCTCCCCTCTTTAAAGTCTGACTGCTCCCTCCAAGCTGCAGAACTAGATCATTCTCTCCCACTGAACCTATTACGGAAAGACCAGCTTACAGCACGCAATAGAATCACATGGGTTTTAATTTTTCAAACCAACAAGCAAGATTTCTGACCAGTTCATCTGTCAACACACTTATTCCTGTGACATTTGGGGTGACAAATGTGGTGGCCAAGAACTTACCACAGTCTATTTCCACTGCTAGTACATTCACTTGGCTCCAGCTAAAACACTTAAATCCAAAGGACTCCACAACTAATATTTTCTTCTGTTTTAAATGACTAATCTCTTACTTAATTGATTGTTAATTAAAGGTTCTTGAATACCAACACCGCAGGATGAAATGTTCTCTAGAGGCAGCATTGCAAGCCACAACTAAGGTTTCCCCATGACATCTTCTTGCATTTATCATCTCTAAGTAGGCAGCTTTTGCCTCTGGGGTAAAAGCAGAGTTCAACAACTGCTTGGTCATCTCCTTCTGATTCTTCCTTCTGCTGTCCTTCCTGATGTGAAATGAAGAGCAGCAATTACTTCCAGCAGAGAACAGACTGAGAGATAGGTCACCAGTTCAGTAGCTCAGCTTTAGGGAAAAAACCTTTAAGATGGTCACACTGCAGTAAGACAGGGCTTAACGAGTTAATTTGGAAAGTAACACAAAAGTGAAGAAAAAGGAAATGCAGCTGCTACTTACAGGCAGTCATCAAACCATTGCAGTTGTACTTTTTTTCTTGCCAGTTCCTCAGTCACCAACAATTTCTGATCCAGTACAACAGCTGTAACATTGTATATAAATGCATTAATGCTCTACTGAGATATGCTATTTGGGAAAACACTAACTTAAATAATCTTTTTAAAGTTTTATTTTTGTTATCTCACTACTGATGATTTACAGATTTCACAGGAAGTCTTCTATTAGCCAACACATGACTGCACAATGAAAGAATCTCCATATTTCAGGAAAACATGTAGGCCAATTGTTTGCTGGAAAATGTACAGATGTAATCTGGGAATGCTCAAAGATTCAACAATAAGCTATTTTTTTGTGATTTTTTTCTGCAGACACTCTGCTTCCACCGGAACGATGGCCTTATATGTAGAAGCCTGGGCTGTAACTTCCTATGACGTGCAGCATGCTACCATAAATGCTTTCCCCTTAACTCATCAAGTGTCCCAGGCTGCTACTCCCTCTCAGATGTGAACAGCCAAGGAACGTCACCATGCAGTACTACACTAATGCATTCCAGTGCTCAAGATGTCACCAAATATTACCTACAAAGGCTAACACTTCACTGTGTACTCTGGGCAAATATTACCGTGGATCTGGGCCAAGAGAAAGAATTTTCTTTTTTTCCCCTATTTTTGTTATTGTTGTTCATTTTGGTTTTTTTTTCTAAGAGCTTTTTTTTTTTTTTAATGTCTTACTACATTTTCCCATCTGCTGTCCCAGAGTATGTGCCTCTGAATGATTCTTCTTGACTACGTTATATCTAAAATTATGATGTAAGGAAGCTTAGGATATTTCTATCAGGAAGAGCAAATTATTTCAGAAGGAAACAAGTTATAAAAACTCTTAAAAATAAAATTGTGAGTTTGAAATTTGTAACAAAGAAAGTCCATAATACAGTATATAATTTTCACTTAGCTCATTATCATCACAAATGCAATATTTAATCATATTCTGCTTTGATAAATGTTAAGAATGACACTCTAATAATATATTGCAGTGGTTTGCTCTCTCTAGGCAATGTAGAAACAATCAACCCATGATGAACATTCATCTACTATGCAACTGTTATCTACTTCAAAAGACAAGGAAATTAAATAAGTAACCTATACAACAATTTATTACAGTATGATATCACAGTAGGAGTGAACAGTGCTGAGAAATTACAGACTTTAAAACTGTGATAGTGCACTGGAATTTTGCTGTGCTAATTTAAATCCTACTGGAAATCTGAACCTGTCAAAAAGACATTTACATGTAAGAAAAAGGTACAACAAATTCCACAAGTGAACTAGAAAACAGAACACACACAAAAGTAATTTCACCACTGGTTCTTCACATTGTTTATTTCTCAAATCAATACCCACTTTTTCCTCTCCAGACAAGATTCTTACCAGTTCTCCATTTGCCTCCTAATTACCTGTTTTCCTTTCCAGACTACTATGTGCAGGCTGCAGGTTCAAGTTATCATTTTATTTATCAATTTATATCATGCATCCCAGTGCAGGATATTGCAACTCTTGCACTACCATGTTAAGCAAACAATCTTTCACCATTCAGCCCTTTGACTTGTGTACCTTGTTAAATCACTATTCTATAATCTGACTTTCTAATATTTTAAAGTAATCTTCTACTGATTACTTTATATCACATTAGCAAGATAAAACAAAAAACAGGTAAACTTTCATAGCATCTTTGTTATTCTAAAAAAGAGCAAAGTACTGCAGCCTCCCAAGTGCTAAGAATGAACTGTGAATGTGAATGGAGGTTTACAACAACTTCATTAAGCAGATTAGAAGAAGACAATCCATCTGATCCCAAACAGGTGAAATAAGGAAGAAAATACAGCTTTGGTTTTTTCTGCTTGTGAGGAAGGCACTAATCAATGCAATAACCCAAACCCTCTATCTGATCCTCAGTTGTCTGTCAAATGCAATGAAGGAAAAGTAAAAAAAACTCCAAGTATCAAAACATATACAGTTTTACTGCACATCTTTATTGTTCGTTAAGTAATAATTATTGCCAAGTAATAATAAATAATTATTATTTATTGTCACTATTCTTTCCATGCCTCTCTTCCTGGTTGCATTTCAGAGATGAAAGAATCTCAGGGTGAAGGCTAGTTCAGCTTACCCTATAACTTCACAAAGAGAGAAAACAGCTGCTGCAGATTTAACCTAATAATATGGCCACCACCGTTTCACAGAGCTCTGGCCTCACTATTTACAAGGATAGTATTCGTTTATTCATTTTAAAAACCTACTACAAGAATAGGAGATCAAAGAGAAGCAATTAATAAGATATAAGTTATGGTTACTGATGCTTCTGTAATGAAATAATATAAAATTTTGCTCTCCAATTTAAACAGATATGAGTACCATAATGTGAAAAAAACATGACTACAAATGAACTCAGAAACAAAAGGTAACAAATAAGCTGTGGAGTAGAAAAACCTGTGATTATTTACAATTAATTATTGATTTTATTTTTTTGGTCATCTCTACATCTGTGTGAACAACATTAAGATTGTTGATCATCTTTTGCAAATGCTGTATATTCAAGTTAAATGTTAGAGTTTTGTTCAGTGCTAATGAGTGCAGTATTCCAGCAGCAACATGTCCACGTTATTTGGACTCTCACTACTATCTTCAGATTCAAGTAGCAGCAGACCAAAGCCAAGACATTATTTTTCTTCAAATCTAGGATTTATTTCTGTGGCTGATTTCATAAAGGTGATTTTTAAGCAGGCCTCAGGAAAGCCAATGATGAAAAGTCAAAAATTTTAACATTTTTAACTTATTTTTTGCTGTTTTCATAAGATGATCCAAGATCAAAGCTTTTCCCTTTATTTCTTTTAATTAGACATATTAAAATTAAGGAAAATATCAACCATATTGTGAAAAGTTTTCAGAGTTCATTTTTTAAAGAAACCCCTCCTTAGACTTTCAATTTTGATTAAAAACATTTTATTTCTAAAAGGTTGTACATATACATATGTACATATGAAATAAAATAAAACCTCTACCTAAATAACCTTCAGCCACTAAAGACTGGCAGGTAATACTGTGGAGCTCTACACAGGAGCTCTCTCCTGTATTTTGACTAGAAGCAATGCTAACAAAAAAATGAAGGCAATTTGCACCAGAGAGAATTCCAGCTTGACAGACTGGAATTGACACAGAAAGGCTTCCTGACACTGCAACTATTGGATTTTTGCAGTTTGTCCACAGTTAGAGCTCCCTAGGGAGTTTCATCAGATTTGTTCTTACAACACCGTAAACATGGGATTTGTTCTTACAAGTCCTGTTGCTTTGTCTTTCTTCTTTCTCTGTATCTCCAGAGAGAGATGTAAACAAGTCCAGCAATACAAAAATACATGAGGGCACCTTTTTCTTCACGTTTCTGAGCAGGAAAGAAAGAACTGGGAGGAGGAGGAGAAAAAGATCACACAACATGATCTTGAGAAGCCATGCAAATTCCAGAAAACATGAGAGAAAGAGCATTACTGGAAAGGATATTTAAAAGTAATACCACTGATTATTATGTGTGTTTCTCTCTGAGCTCCTTCAGGCTGGATACTGAAGGGACCATTTGAGATGGCAGCCTGTGGTTGAGAATAAGGAATCAAAGTTGCTGCAGCATTGCACAGATAAACTAAAGCAGCCAGAATCTGATGTTTGGAAAGAAGAGACAAGCTGGCAGTACTTAAAAAGAAAAAAACTTAAAGAGAAAAAAACACTGTAGGGCTGCTTTAGGCATGTGACAGGTTACTTAGCATACACAACCCAAAAGTTTCTGCTATTTAGCATTCCTATGGCATGCTTTATGAGGCCTGAAAGAATTAATTTCTCTTTGTACACTTTCTGTGAAGAAAGAGCCACCTTGTCTGGATGCCATTCAGTGATTCTCACTGCATTCTCCCTTATATTTAGTGAATCACACTTTCAAAGGCTGCAGTGGAGTGAGAGGAGGACCTCAAAAAAAACTGTGAAGTGATTCTTTCCTTCATTTTGCACACAGGTACCTGAATGAGGAGAGCCCTGGACAAAGTAATTTGGCACAGTTCAAACTCCCAGAAAACTCTTTGGGTAGAAGATAATTACTTTCTGGTTAGCACATCACATTCCAGTCTAATTATGAACAGAAATAGGGTATCTAACTACAAAGCTTCTCAGGTTATGCAACAGTATAAAGAAACCTCTCTTTCTCTTGCATGCACTTACATACCACTTCCCTGAAAATATCAAAACTATCTTTTACATGTTAAAGAGGAGCTATTTCCAATTGCAAAAAAATAAAAAAAAATTAAGAAAAAAATAAAAGCAGACTGTAAAGCCATTGTTTTCAGAAGCACCCTGGCAAAATGTTATTTAGCACTTGATTCCCTTGTGCCCTGAAATCCAAACGTTCTTTAAAGTTTTTTAAATGGCTTACTGCTATGAATGCAGGTAACCAGTTCATTATTGTCTGCCTGAATCTGCAATAAGCCTGAAACAATATCATGCCTACATGATATTTATAACTTTATGAACCAATCATCACAGGAAAATTAACACTGAAGTGATTGAGCAGTTTAAAATACACAGAAAGCAGTTTCTTTCCTGTCATAAAACTGATCTACACTCCTTTCAGGTACTTGAAGTTGGTGTTTCAGGCAGGCAATGACTACTTCTGCCTGTTAACAGGAAAAGGCATGGATTGTCTCATGGTGAAAAATGTCTGACCCATCTGATTGTCTTCTATGATAAAATGACTAAATTTGTGGATAAGGGAAAGCAGTTTCCTCAACTTTAGCAAGGCTTCCAAGCACTCTCTTGCAATAATCTTGTGCACAAGAAGGATCATTACTGGCCAAGAGGTTGGCTGGGTGAATAGCAGTGGTCTGTCCTGGGGTCATCCTGTTTAGCATCTGCCTGACAATCTGGAGAACACAACAGAATGAAGGTTTGTCATGTTTGCAGATGGCATTAAACTGGCAGAAACCTGTTAACAGACTTGAGAGCAGGACTACCACTTACAGAGAGCTTAGCAGGCTGGGGGAAAGGGCTGAAAGAAACTTCATAAAATTCAGTGAGAACAAATGGCAAGACCTCCAGCTGGGAAAGAAAAAACTCTTGCACTGCTGGAGGTAGGGACTGAGTAGGAACCAGTGATATTGAGAAGTACCTGGTAGACAGAGTGGGGGGTAAAGCAGCATGTGAGCCAGCATTGTCTCCTGATGGCAGTGAAGGCCTAAAGCACCCTGGGCTGCATTCAGGTGCAGAGGTAGAACAGCAAGGGAAGCAATCAGCCTCTCTACTCAGAGCACTTGTTGGACCATATCTAGAATCTGCACTCAGTTCTGAGCCCCTCAGGACATGAAAGACACTAATAAAGCTCATGAAGTTCAACAGAGAGGTACCAAGATGGTTGGTGGCTGAAGCACTTGACCAGTGAGGAAAGGTTGATGGACCCATCCTTGTCCAGCCTGCTCAACAGATGGCTTTGGGAGGACCAAACAGCAGCCTGTCAGGGAAGGAAGATATAGAAACACGTTTAGACTAAAAGTGAGACAACCACTGTTTCCAGGGCCAGCAAGGTTTCTCTGCTGTATGGCACCATTCTGCTCTCTGCTCCATGGCTGAGGTACAATATCTAGAACCACAAATCATACAAGAGCATCTTGGAATTACAGCTCTACGGGTCACATTCTGAGGGCTTATTTCCTGTGAAATCAAGCCTATAAAAGATCATGTAAAGACACCCAAATGAAGAACCATCAGCAATTAAGTTCCATGTTGGGAGGAATGCATACAGGAAGCCAGAGGCATTCTTCATATTCCAAGTACCCACTCCTAACACTGTGCTATACATTTGGGGATTCACAGCCAAACATGCACAGGAGTCCACCCTCAGACAACATTAGGCTTTTCAGTTTATCACCAGAATTTTCCCTTTTTCTTCTAAGGTGGTTTGCTGTTCCAGTCCCTCCCAAAGTCCAAGTTCAAGGCAGGACATGGACTTCTTGCCCCATACACCTACCCAAAAAGTAGATAGCAGTTGTTTTCATCTCTGCTGAGCCCCTAGCAGGATATGTGGCAGAGCTTGAATCAGTTGTACCTACAACCAGTAACAGGTCAGACAGCCGCTCCCTATTGTAGTGAGACACGTAGCCCCGCTTCAGCATGGTACCAGACAAAAGTCCCATGGCTCTCCTCATCTGTTCAACTATTTGGGCTGACTGCAACTTGCTTTTACACAAAAATCTACCTCCCTCCTATCATGAGAGTCACATAACAAATTTAATTTTTTCACAACCAGGGAACAAAAGGGACAAGCAAAGCTACTGCAGTGCTGCAACATTCTACTGAAATGTGAAAGCATCACTGCAGCTTTTCTACTGAAATGGTGCTGTGGGGTAGAGCCTCAGAAAACACAGACATTCTTGGAGTCTTCCAAGTGTGGGTAATCTTCTTCTTTCCCCTGGAAACTAGGTCGACTTCAGCATACCCAGAGAGAGGCTATCCTGAGCACTGGCTGTCCTCCCTGCTGGAGAGGGCAGTAACTCATCCCTCAAAGCATGGCCACAACAGCTCTCACCAGGCCCACCTCCCTCCTGACCCCCAGCAATCACAGTAGCCAGCTAAGGACACCCCAAGGCTGCCCACTTAGCCCTTCCCTTGCTTCTCACTGCACACATAGCACATGCACAACAGCCAACCACAAAAATTTAGCCAGAAACAGGAGATATTTACACTTAGTGCAACACTCCTATTCTTGGTTGCTGTGTGTCTTTAACACTTAAGGTGGAGCTTTATCACCTAGATTGTTTATTTTGTTTGCTGGCCTGCTGCCACTATGTACACTACAATGAAATGGGCTTTGTCACCATGTTATATGTGATTGCGAGGCAATGACAGGAAGCTGCGTCAGGGAAGGTTTAGGCTGGATTTTAGAACAAGTTCTTCACCCAGAGCGTTGTTGGGCACTGGAACAGGCTCCCCAGGGCAGTGGTCACAGCACCAGCCTGACAGAGCTCACAAGCATCAGGACACTGCTCTCAGGCACATGGTGTGACACTTGGGGTGTCCTGTGCAGGGCCAGGAGCTGGACTCGGCGATCCTTGTGGGTCCCTTCCAACTCAGACTATTCTGTGATTCTCTTCTATGATTTTGCAATAGCACACTACAAGTTTAAGCAAGGGCATACAGAAATAAAGACCTCCCATGTATCTGACCTGTTTCTGTCTTAAGTTCTGCCTATGCACACAATATTTCAGTAAGCTTCCTGTGAGGAACCAGGGGATTCCAATGCACGCTTTCCTGTCATAATGACCTCTCAGAATTAAATCCTAGTGGTCAGACATTTGAGAATGTGGGAGGGGTCTTCAGCTAGTGTCCATCCTACAGATGGCTCCACTAATCTTTATAGAAAGCCTCTAAGTTCCCCAGAAACAACTCAAAAAGCTGTTAAGACTACCAAGACAAGATGCAAGTTCAGCATGTTGATAAAATAGCTTTAGAAAACATGGGTGCTTTGGCAGACCAGTGTTTTTGGGGCTCCATCTTTTTAACTGAGTTTTTTCTCCGTCTGATCTTCTTTCCCCTTTTCAACTACACTTTAATCCTCTCCTCTCTCTTTTGAGTCTTTCTAATTATTTATTCCCTTGTTCACCACTTTTTCATAGCCTTCTCTTTCCTAACAGCTGCATGCCAGTGAAAAGTGACACCAGATGAGAATCCTGGATGACAGCGACATCATTGATCCTGCTCTTGCTAATTCACTGAACTACACAGAAAGAAAAATCCCCACTGGTGTTCATGTTTAATTTAACTTTGAAGAAATACTAGATCTTAACAATTTCAGCAGAACTGCGCATTCATTTCTTGTGCTAACGTTTTTTTTCTTCACATTTATATAGTTTAGATAAAGAGTCTGTTCTTGCTTTTTATCAATAAGATAAATAAGAAGATCAGAGATTTCCTTCCATTTGTACTTACTCCTGAAACATATTCCCAAACACGTTTCATTGTCCTACCCCAGATATTTTTTCTGTAAAAAGGAAGGAAGGAAGGAAGGAAGGAAGGAAGGAAGGAAGGAAGGAAGGAAGGAAGGAAGGAAGGAAGGAAGGAAGGAAGGAAGGAAGGAAGGAAGGAAGGAAGGAAGGAAGGAAGGAAGGAAGGAAGGAAGGAAGGAAGGAAGGAAGGACCCCCAACATATAAACTGGCTGTGACCTCCCATTCCCTGTCTCCCTGCACCACTGGGTGGGAGAAGGTAGAGAAGTGGGAATGAAGTTACACCTGGGAAGGAGAGAGGGGTGGGAGGAAAGTGTTTTTAAGATTTGTTTTACTTCTTGTTATCCTGCTCTGGTTTTCATTGGTGATAAATTTGATTAATTTCTCCAGGTCAGGTCTGTTATGCCCACAATGGTAATCTGTGAGTGATCTCTCCTGCTCTTATCTCAAATCATGCGGCTTTCATTAAATTTCCTCTCCCTTGTCCCATTGAGGGAGGGTAGCAATAAAGTGGCTTTAGGGGGCATCTGGCATGCAGCCAAGGTCAAGTCACCACAATGTGCTGCCACAGGTCTCTGGAATACTGTAAGGAATGCAGAAGAATCACACATCATTTTGTTGTTGAGGACTGTGTTATAAATGTGAACAAAAACATTTACAACTACATAAACCTGTTCTTCCTTATTTCCACTGCTTGTAGGAATTTTATGTTCCTTCCATAGTGTCAAGATATTTGCAATTTTTCCAGATGGGAAAAAATATAAGGCCTCAGCCTCAAAGATTTCTCAAGATAGAAAATAACAGCAATATTACAGATATCACTGTCTGGTTTAGAATAAGATAAATAAGGAAAAAGTCAAGTTGCCAGGAACAATCATTAACTGCTATTTCTATTATGTCACTGTACATTCCGCTCCCTTTATTTTTAATTTTCATTGTCTTTTAGATGAACCAAAGCTTTGGAAAATAAGTCAGCAAACTTTTCACTTCTCCTTTTTATTCTGCGTAAATAAACTTGAACTTTAGCCACAGCAATCTTCACCTTATTTAGCCTTCAGATAACTCTTTTTCAATCTCTCCCAGTCACTCTAAGATGACCTTTGCAGGCAGTCAGGAAATGTCTAGAGATTACGAGCAGTCCATTACTTTGAAGCCTTGTAAAGCTTGTGCCAGTGGTAGAGAACATTATTTTCATTTTATTTTTAATCAATTTTCAGGGAAAGAAATAATAAATTCTTAAAAGGCAGATTACATGCACTCTTGCCTACTTTACAGGCTTGACTTCCAGTGACTAGAACAGGATGCTTCATGAGCATAGGACTGAATTCTTACCTGTAATTCACATTATGGAGGACTTTCTCCCAACAATTTTGTACAGGAAACTCCTAAGGGATGGATAAAGACCATACTAGAAATGAAGCAGTAGAAGTTTGCCCTTATATATAATACCTGCCTGGTAAGAGAGCAATTAACCCCTTTTGAACCCTGTCATTTCTCCCAGGTCTCACAGATTCACATTTATTGCCTTTTGATCTTTGCCTTCTGCTGCAACAGTAACACTGATGTGCAGAGTTAGTGCAATGCCAGTTTTTCTCCAGGTAATAACCTTGCTGGTTTAAAATCTCCTTCACTACAGATCTTGCAGCCTGCGTGTGGGAACAGATTGTGCGTGTCGCCCATGAGCAGAGCTGCCACTGGCATCACAGGGACTTTCACATGTAGTTCACATGCAGGATCAGTTTGCTAATCCTAAGGTAAACATGAAGAAGTCTATATCTATAAGGTTTTTCTTACTGCTGGACAACAACTAAAATAAAAATCTTGCTGCTGCTAATGATTTATTTGATCTTTTCAATATTATTTCAGGATTCACATGTAAAAACTGGATTATTTTACCAGCTCTGCCAGTAAGCAAGCTTTTGCTTCTGATGTGAGAAAGCCTTATTTCTCCCAGATGTGGCTGGTTACTTTACTTAATGCAAACCTTTAAATATAGAAGTTGTAAAAATTCTGAAAATTGTTGGAGAAAAATAATGGATCAGCAGAAATGCTTTAACTTACCATTGTTACCTTCGTTCTGACAGTTTTACTCTTGAACAAAACCAGCAGAGTTGTTAATGAAAACATCAGTCTTGATAGTGGAATAAATAGCTCTTGGTATGAATAAAGTATATGGCACACATTCAGCTTTTTCAAGAAGTATGTCAGTGGGACCATTAACATCATGGAAAGCCTGACCTCTCTCAGCTTGCACTTCTAGTTCAGACTATAAGGATTTGCTAAATCTTCCACCTGCAACATTCCGCAGTAGGTTTGTCCTCCTACTGTTCCAGGGATTTTCTGTTTATCAGGTTCTGAGGTTTTACTCTTCTTTCTCACCAATATTTTCTCACTTTCTTTGTCCCTGCCCTTCTTACCTAGGCTAGTCTGTTACTGTTTTATATAATGAATAAATAACTCCTGTGAGTCTGGAACTGACCCACTTGAAAAGAGGCTCTTAGCCTTATCTTTTACACTCGCATGCCCCTCCGCTGACACCGGCTCTCCACTCTGTCCTCATGAGTAAAGCAGTATGGAAAGTGCTGATAAGAGGATTAGCTGATGAAAAAATGCCAGAGATCAGTTTGCAAGTATAGAGCATTCATGCATACCACCACAAAGCCTGGGTCCCTGAAGGGGGATGTATCTCACACAGATATTGCTATCTCAAAGTGAGCCAATTAGCCCACGTTTGTCATCTAGTCTTCCTCCTTGTCAATAGAGAGTCAAAAGTCATTTGAGAGACACAAATCTGTCCACCTATTTTAGGCCTGTCTTAGGAGGGTATCTCATCCACAGTGGGTGCCTGGTGGTAAGATAGCTAAAATTAGTCACTACAGGGTTAAAAAAAGGACAAGTGGAGACTTCCACATTTGCAAGAGGGAAAAGATTAGGCATCCCAGGAGAAGACAGGTTGTGTTAAGGACTGTTGTTGGACTTAGTCAGTGATTGCCTCCTTAGATCTAAACCTTCAGAGCCGGACAGCAGAGGAAATAAACAACACATACTTCATTGGAACTGCATGGGGTGGGTGTACACGCCATAAAAGAAACTGAACAAACAAATGGTCCATGGGAGCCAGGAAAGCCATCTGCAGAGGAAACACACCAGAGCAGGCAGAGCAGCAAGCGGCGAGCGCTCCCAAAGAGCCGCGCGTGTCTCACACAACAGCACATGTGACACAAACCACATGAAAGGGGCCCGGCGCGCTCTGCCATCGAAACTGCCAAAACAAGCAGACACAGGGCAAGCAGGAGCAGCAGTTATGATCAAAGTCACACATTGCAGATACACTGGTGGAAGGGGAATGTCTGAACTGCAACAAACAGACAGAAAATCATAGTGCAGTTTTGAACTCCAAAAGTAATTTTTTGCTACCCAAGGCTAGGGGGATTTTTGTGTTCGTCTATTTGCTAATGTCCAAACTATATTGTAATAGCTTTGTGCTTGGCTCATGGCTGGGAGTTCCAAGCACAGCCTAACAAATTCAGTGTGATAATAACACTTTCTTCAAATAGGAACTTTACAAAACCAAGCTAGAAATAATGTTAAAAGGAATGTTTTCATGCTTGCTCAGTATTCCCAATAGTTCCATTTGAAAATAAAGATAGAATAAAAAAAAAAAGAACAAAAGAAAGAATTTGCTTGTGTTTTTGAAAACCTAGGAAGCGTGCAGGAAAATTCTTTTTTTTTTAATGGTGGGGGACTGCAGTGGAAAGGAGAGCTGAAAGGGCTGTCAATTCTAATGTTAGATTCTTTTTTCATCTGATCCTGCTTATCCATCAGAAATTACTGCTGCTGCTGTTGCTGGTGTCATCATAAAAGTAGAACATGTCAATACAAGCTTTTAATCTCTAAGGTCCTAACAAAAACTTCTGAAATAAAATACTACAACTAGTTGGTATTTATAAGATACAGTACCTTTCTTTCTAATGTCTTCAAGCACTCCAGGATTTGCTACTAAAATCCAATATGACTTGACACTAAAATACTGCAATTAAATACTGCAATTCAGTTCCAGCAGCAATAAATCTGGCACATCATAGGTAGTTATAATACACAAAGACTAGAGAAGAAATCTTACTTGCAACATCCTCTGTGCAATTTTTGCAGACAATTGATTCCTGTACATTTCCTTTCTTCATCCTACCTATTTTTGTGAAAGAACAGAATTAGTTCACTGAAATTCTCCTGAAAAGTCTCTATCAAGATCCCACACAATGAGTCAAGCATGTCCTTAGCCTGTCATTATGGAAAGTCTCTTGTAATTAATTCTGCTCAAATTTTATTAAGAGGAAAATTCAGTGTATAATAACTCCACATCTGAATTTGTCTTTGTTTTGTGACATGACATAGAATGGCAAATTATACTTTTATAAGTAAAAAACCAGAAATGTTAAGACAACTGAAAACTTGCTTTTTGCTTATTTTACTAAGATCTGTTAGAAAAATCTTTAAAAGGGCTTGATTTTCCTCAAGCTTAATTTGTGAAACAGGTTTTCTCATAAATTGAGGCTTAAATGAAATATAACATCAGTCTACTCAGGGGCATTTCCCTCTTTTCTGCTGTCTGTTCCTTCAGTGCACCTGATGCTTAGAGAAGAATGCTTTCAAGCGCAGTTTAAGGGTTGTACTCAGGCTATAAAGACAAGCAGCATTTAAAACTGAATGCAGAGCTTAAGTGTAGCAGAATGTAGGGCTTAGAATGTTTTTCTCTTTTTGAAATTAAAGAAATAAGACATTATGTTTCCTTCTGCTGGCTGCCAAACTGACTAAATTCTATGGTGCCTGTTTCCATCTCTTATGCAGACAGGTACCTATCAGCACATGTTAATTGCAGGTCTCTGAATCTCCTGAGTAAAATTCTTATGTTTGTTTTCATGTCAAGCATGACATGTTGTAGTGACAGCAGAGCTCCCCTGAGTATCCAAGCTCTGTCTCCAGTGTGGAATTCTCACAGCAGCTTTGTCCCAGGCTTCACGAGAGGCTGCAAGCAAAAGGGTCTCCATCCAGGTCTGCTACTGTAATGCTACTACAGAAAAATAAGTTCTTTATTCCTTTCTTTCTTTCTTTCTTTCTTTCTTTCTTTCTTTCTTTCTTTCTTTCTTTCTTTCTTTCTTTCTTTCTAATATTTTTCATTTATCATAGAGGTGTTCATTAAGCAGCGCCAAAAACACAAGGATCAGTACAAACTCAACAAATCAAAAAGCTCAACAAATCAATCCAAGTAAGAACAACCACTGACAGGGTTACAAAGTAAAACTAGTTGGTGGGGATGGATGTCAGAGAAATATAAAGAACATCTCTCATTGAACAATGTATAGAGTAGCCATTGCTCAGCTTACGATGCTTACCAGGTACATCTGTCCTAACAAATTACTGAATCTTTGCTGTACCCTTACACAGTAAACTTATTAAATGAACATATATTAATTGCCCTTTCTTTTTACTTTGATGACTCTCAGAAATAGCTAAATGTAACCCTCACCAATAAGCAACTATCCCCTCATCATGGTAACCACAGCAATGAGCACATATTTCACATAAAAAATAGGTAAGTGCACCCGGGTTGGCCAGTCACTGCTCCTTTCACTGTTTATGTGTATGTATCTTCTGAGGAAAGATAACTTTTTTGAAAGAGCCTGGGCAGCTCCATGTATGAACAACTGTCAGTAAATGTTTTTCTCTACTCTCTAGCCTAGAAGTTAATAGATTTTAGTGAGAAGGAATATCTGCTCTTTCAATTAGCATAAAACCACTCAAAAAACCCCCAAACCTCAAAAGATATACACAAAACCAACTTGAAAAATCAATTCAGCATGGTTCTTGGGTTCTCAAAATGCATGCATGTCTATGCTCAATGGGATATGTATCAATAACATCTGAGTGAAGCAGCAAAATAGAAAAGGTCTTCTATACTGTAGACTGTCTACAGAAGAGAAAACTGTATACCATAGATTGGAACTCAGTTTATTCCATTTAACAACCTAACCTTAATCCAGCTGTTTCACACAGGAAGGGCTATTATTAATTTCATGTCAATTTTTCATTTCCATATTTTTCTCATGCAACCCCAGCTGTCACAGCGCCAAATAGAACAAAATGGCCCATATGAAAGCATCATTCTGAAGGGAGCTACTTAATCATCTTGCAAGTTATAGGGATTCATGACTGAATAATGAGCAACCAGCAACCAGCAAGAGCATGACAAAGGGGAAGTTTACACTGGTGAGAAACCTGACAGAGTGATTCAAGTTCCTGCTTCATGAGATGTTCTCTAGCACCATTTCCCCAAAAAGGAGTAAAATTCAGGGCAGTATAAATGGGGTGCTCAACCAAGCTGCATAGAACCACCTCTGATTTGTCTTTGTAACACTCCTTCCAATTTTCCATTCATGGCAGCCAGATGCTGGACCCATATTTTCAACAGACTTTGCAAGTTCACTAAATATTGTCACAACCCATGAAGAAAATATTTCCTAGGCCAGTGGGAAGACACTGGACTTTTGCTGAAGACACTATAATGCTTAAGATGCAGCACACCAATGTGCATGAATTTTCACAAGTTCTCTTGTTTTCCTTTCCTATTCCACAGCTGATGACAATATTTAGTTTTCAGCTGTAATACCATGTTTCTATACATACAGTAGACTACTAATACAGATACCTGCAAGCATGATTATGTTTATTTTTTCCCAAGAGAAATCCTTCTTGGCTTGCACCTAGGATGTAGCAGTGGTTCTGTTACCTTGCTCGCTTGTTCATCCCTTTACAAAGGCATACATAAATGCCATCTGTTCTCATGGGCTTAATAACAAGGTGTATCTTCCTAGATCTGTTTGTCACCCCAGTCTGCTCCTTCATGTCTTCCTTTGAAACTTAGAGTCAGGCTGTCCTTGCCCAGAATTAGTCCAGCTTTGAGCTCTTTGAACAGCATCAGAGTTGGTCCTGGATCCTACTCTTCCTCTGTGTTCACAAATTTAACTCACTGCCCTTACAGTGCTGTGGTAACGTTCAGATACCCAACCAGCCTGTAGAGAAACACCTTGCAGAGCTACTCAATCTGCAATTGGTGCACTTATGCCTATATGGGCCACTTGCAGAGACATACCTACAGGAGCAGAACAGGGAAAATTAGATGAGCTTCAGATGGATTTTAGAGACCACAAAAGAGCTGCACCTCTTCAGGTGGGGATGGGAAATAAACTATGATTTCTGCCCTGAATTCAGATTCTTCCTCATTGTTTTGTAGCTGACCTAAAGGAATGTCTCTTTGCTCAATGTTATATTAAGAAATTAGTCCTGAGTTGTTAAAGATCTATTATGTTTGCAGCAGTATGCTGCATGCTGCTTTAAAAGACTAAAAATACAAAAAAAATTGAGTAAAACTTTGAAAGCAAAGTATCTGTGCAACACTAAGATTCTAAAGTGGAACAATGACCATTTTCATTATCAGAAGTCCCTTCTCACAAAACAAATAAAGAATCTCTTTTTAGCTTTTGACACTGGCAATGAAAAAATAGCATTTTTCAAATAAATATGCACAAAATGGCCACACTGTGGTTTCACCCAAAATCTGAGGCAGATTTTGAAAGACTTCCAGCTACATCTGAAGTGATACTCCTAAAATGTCCAGTTTATGAATAATAAAAAAAAAAAAAAAAAAAAAAAACAAAAACTACCAGTTTCCAAAGAAGTGTGGTGTACATTGATAAATCACATTTTTGCAATTATTTCTTTTGCATATAGGTACTACAATCTTATACAGAACTAATGGGCTTCAGACACTCTACAAAAGCTTGAAGACAGCCAATATATTAGGCATCTTCATAACTATAAAAAGTTTACATATTGTAAAGCAGCTAAACAGTTACAGGGAATCAGCCATAAGGCCCTGTCCCTATGACATCAGGTCAAAATTTCTAAATTAGGTAGGCTGAAATCTCAGTTGGAAAGATTAAATGAACTTTAACTAACATCTTACATCATTCAGGCAATATTAAACCATGGGATTTAGATCCCAAGGATGAGGCTAAAATTTATCAATAGAGCTACTTAGCATTTGTTGACCTAAGAAACAGGGTAGAAAAAGAGGAAAAGGAAGAATGAATCTGAGAGATAGAGATAAAAATAAAAAGCAGGAATAGAAAAGAGGAAGGGAAGAGAGAGAGAAACACTGAGAGAGACCACATAAATTCTGCAAGAGAGCAAAGCACTTCAGAAGGGGAAAGACTGAAATGTTATTTACAACAAGAAATTTTCATAGATAAGAAAAAATAAATGAGTCAGAGTGATGCAAGTGATGGAATTTAATCCAGCTGTTTGTGTCCTATGGCAACCCCAGATAAGCAATATCAGAAAAATGAATTAGGAAATCCAGATGGCAATAAATATTACCCTCATCAATAAAAAACAGATGCCAAGAGTACTTTTGACACATAAATATTATTACACTGTGTTCCTTTCCTTTGGCTATTCTCTTTCAAGGGTGGACGAGAAAATCCTGATCTCTTTTTTAAATTACTTCAGATTGTACTCTTACATCGTTAGATACTTTTGCTACTGTGTTAATCCCCTCCTGCAGATTAAGTAACATATGCTGATATATACTTAATGTTATAAGAAAACCTCCAATCTAGTGGCTTGGAAACACTACACAGGAGTAATTTTCAACAAATATTATCTTTTTGCAAAGCGGCGATAGCATAGTAATTGTGTAGCACCATTCTGGAATCCAAACACTTTAATGGACATACTGGTCACATTTTAATCTCTTTGGAGCCCTCAAAACATAAGCCTGGAAAGGATAATTTTCCTCAAAATTATGTGAGAGATTAAAGAAATATTTTCTACTGTGAAAGCTAAAAAGTACAAACTAAATTAAGAAAAACAAATTGTTCCCACTTAATGAAAATCAGAATTTGTTTTATAAAATTTTATTTAATAATATTTTAATATAAAAAAAACTAGTTCTAACTAAATTATTGACTAATAATTATGTTTTCCAAATTCTTTTTTTTATCAGCTACTGAAAAAGTATATGCTATTTAGATTTGCGTCAGAAACAACGTTGGATATTTTCTCCTCTGCAATATTATTTAAGTTCTTTTTATCTATTATTTTCCTAGCAGTAAAATTGAAGGGTAATTATAAATTTTGTAAAGCTTTGGAAATGCATACACCAAAAAAGCAGATAAGCAGATATTAAGACTAGAGAGCCGCCTAAGCTCTGGGCTTTCTTAAAGGTATTCAACATTATAAGTCTAACAGTGTCAACATATGGGTAAAAGGAAGTTATACACAAAAATCAGCTAACCTGTGGATGAGTCATGTTCTTCCAGACATGAAAACAAATCACATCCTTCCCTCCCTTTTCCATCATGGAAATCTTTATCATAAGCCTTATTTTAAAGCAAAAATGGACATGAAGAGGCACTTTGATTCAGCATCAAATGTAAAAATTCAGTGTAGAGAGAAACATCTGCCTGTACCATCCATGCCACTAAAGGGAAAAGTACTGCTTTTTCTGAATTATAGCTCCTAGAGGAGACATAGGTGTGTCTGTCTGCTAGGTGTGGCAAAATATTACTGCAGAAAGACAAAAGATTTTCACTGGAGGCTACCACAGCTAGCATGTTGTACAAGTTAAAATGAAACAAAGCACCTCACTGCTCAGTGGCAAAGTGCTGGCATTCTTATTTAAAGGCAGGTGAAACAATAAATTGTAGACTGAGAAATTACATCTTCATTGGAAACACTTGTGTAAATAGTAAAACAAAACAAAAATAATTGTAGTCTTGTTTTTGCTTTCCTACTGGAAATTCTCTAAAGGGAAAAAGCTACCTCTGAAATAGGTATGTCAGATTGAGAAACATCCGGTGACAGCAAGCAGAACATTACTGTCTTTCCTCAGACATTGGCATGTAATTCCTTTTGCCTTGAAATTCTGCCTACCTACCACATAGCTAAGATATAACATTTGAGACATGTACAGAGATGTACTGCTGAGGAGGCAGTCAGGATCCAGCTACAGAACATGCCACATGCTGGTATTTACTGAGTCCCAGTCTTTGCAGGAAAAACATTCAGAAATTATTTGAGGGGGGAGTGCACAAAACTCACATAAGCTTACCTTCCTCTTGAGTACTCCATAGTAAAGTGCTGAGTAATAATCAGAAAGTTCTCTATGGTACCTGAAATGCAAGAGCTCTTTAGATAACTTACAACATATGATCCTGAATTTAGGTTTCTGGATAAAAACAAGTTGAACTAAAGGACATTTTAAAGAATAGCCCATATCTGCTGTTGTTATGACCTCTGATGAGGTCAGCTATAGCATGCTGAATATATCAATAGAGGAAAATTTGGTTAGATCCACTCTGATGAACTCTGCCATATCATTATTTTGTTCATACACACAAAACTGGTATACAAAAGCAATCTCCTTGTTAAAGGCCAAGTTATTGGCTTCCTATCAACTTGATAGCAGGAAAAGCAAAATATTTTCTAGGGGAAAAAAATGGTAACAAAAAATGTGTCACTATCATTTCCTACCTTTCCCACATCGATATTTTGTATCTGAAAACATTTCCTTGACACTGGTGAACCATCTAATTGCACTTAGAATAAATTATTCCTTTTAAATCAGGACATATTTATCTCTCAGTCTTAATATTGTCCATCTGGATATAACAAGCTAAGTATGTGTGATACCTCCTGTGGTACCTGCAAAGGGACTTTAAAGCATTCACAATTGTTTTAACTGTGAAATTTTACTTTCGATCTCAAATTCCTGCATTTGCCAGCAGGAAACTTTAGCTGCCTAAACAGAGCAGAGACTATTAAATTCCTATATGCCAGTGGTAGCAGAATGTCTGGCCAGAATTCTGTACACACAAATCTAAATACAAAAGTATCAGTGCATATTTATCCACTGCCTTTCAAACAAGGTTTGATTCATCAGAAATCAAACCTTATCCAAAAAAATAGACACAATCAATATGAAGGGGGAAAAAATGGTTTCCTTAGCTTAAACATAGTGTAAAATATGAAACCAGAAAGCTAAAAGAGGCCTATAGCACACACCATAGCACTTTGCTGAATTTAGAGGGTTATCTAGAATATTTGGCAGCAAAGGAAGTATCAATTAGAGCCAGGTCACTGTAGCATGAGTGAAGTTGGCTCTGGCCAAAAAGGAACTGTTCCAATCTCTCTTCTTTTTAATTGCTCCTGACATGTCATGAAGGAAATAGAACAACAGAGAAAAGCATTCTGGAAAAAATATTTTAAAAGAGAAAAAGTTGAATCTGGTTACATTTCAGATTCTCTGGGGCAAAAGGAAGGGATGAATTCTCCCCCATTACTTACTACCAAGAAACACAAAAATAATCAAGAACATCAGTCTCTTCAGTAGCCATCTTCTCTTTTTCCTTACAGTCCAAAGCTGCACAAAAGCCCAGCACAAAGGCCTGAGTTCTACATCGGTGCCTTGTTTATTGAGGCAACACTGTGGATATGCCCTAAAGTTGTGACCTATGAGTATCCACCAAGGGGACACACTTGAAAATACTACATATTTAACAGAAAAACCACCAAACATAAAAAAAAAACCAAAACCCCAGAAGTATTGCAGGTAGGTTTAGAAATTAAGATATCTAAAGCTGTTTATTAGTCTTCAGTTACATGGCTTTTAATCATGACACTCCAAATGGCTGCACAGCTCTGAGGAATTTTTAGTGGTCAGATAAAGTTTCTGTTGCTCAGACAGAAACTTTTATCTGATCACTATTTTTATGAAACAGTGTGTTTCATACTAGGGCACTGTTTGCTTACCTGTCTTAACTTTTTAAGTGGAATATACAGTGTAACACAAACATTTAACTACCACTCTTGATTAAAGTGGGTCAACTTAACACCTTCCACAGCATTGTTATTGAGACACTGCCTCTTCACACCACAATGGGAAGAAATACAGGGAGGGATTCAGGTAATCTAAAATATAGGTGTCTATCTCCTACCTCCATTATTGCTGGAACGTAACAGAACCACTCAGAAAGTGTATTCATCCAGCTATTTTAGGCACCATGATTTCAGAGATTAAACGCTTGTTGCAAGTGTCCATTTTGCTCTACTCAATAGAAGAGATGTTCAGGCAGCTAGATTAGATTCCAAATAACTATCAGAAAGAACTTCTCTGAATTGAAGTCTGAACATTCATATTACAGTACTGAGAATCTTTAATAAGACTGCATTTTTGTCCTAGTAATGCTATTCCTTTAGAAATTCCTTAGATAGCGAATGAGACTTCATAGCTTGTTAGCATCCGCTGGGGAAAATTATGTTTGGGTCTCTGCTCTTCCTCAAAAGGGACTTTTTCATGATCCACAAATGTCTATACATCCAACATGTCCTTAACCTTTAGGAGGTTCCAAATAATTGCTGTTCTCCAGGCATGGAGATTTCTGCACAGAATACCGTTATTATTCAGACTTCTTCTTCTTCTTCTGTTGTTTTCTGCCTTACAGTGGGAACTCTTATGACTCTAAAAACTCCAAGAGAAGAAAAAAGGAGACCAAATGTCACATATTTGCTATATCAACTCATAAAACCACAACAGAGACAAGAAATGGGCTTAAGCCAGAGAGACTGGAACCACATCCCAATCTGCACCCTCCCACAGAATGAGCAGACTGAGATCCTCTGTTCTGGTCTGGATTAAATTCTGCTGTAGATGGAAATCGTTTAGACTGTTGAAAAAAAGACTTGCCAGAAAAACACAACAATGCAGTGAGTTCAAATTCACAACCTTAATGTCTCTCCAAGTTCCTAATGTATCTAAGAACATGCAGAGCTGACCATATGCCTTACAAGTAAATCTCTGGGGCAGAAGGCAGGAACAGGCAGACTTCACTGCAGAACTCCTTAGTTATCCATTGAGTTGACAAATAAACTCATTGACACCACACAACACACTCCTGCCCTGAGCTTTTCCTTCTTGACCTTGTGCTACATCTGGTTCACAAACTAGAAATCTGATGTTGTGATGGTGCTGATGCTACTGAAGGGTCTGAAAGCTCCTTCTTGAGTGAAATCCAGCATTTTAGAAGACACCTGAGTTAGAAGTTTTCTTTTTCTTCAGATCCTTTCCCTTCTGGCATCAACTGCTTGCCTTAGGACAAGAAAAAGAGCTGGATGAGATTCCTTAGGAAGCCCAGAATGTGTACCCTGAATACTCTCACACCATCAGGTAAAATTACACCTCTGACAGGCAGGTACGTTCCCATGGCATGAAGGAATTAGTAATGCTAAAGTCTGTGATCTTAAGCAAACATCAAAACTCCTGGACTCCAATTCTTTGGCTTAAAACAGGCAAAATAAATCAATGAGAACAAATACAGTGGAATTTTCCTTCATCAAGTATTTAATCACATGCTAAAACCAATGTTTTTTCTACCATTGTCTAGGTTGTCACTCTTCTATTTTCTAAATTATTTGCATAGCTTTTTCACAGTTGTTAGTTTGTGAGTGGAAGTATTTAATTAATTTTGAGCCAGGCCACTAGATCTCATTAGACCCCTTTAAATATCTAGCATCACTATGAGCAACTGCTCTAGCATAACCTAATATTAAATTATAAACTACTTAAATGTTTAATAATTTGAGAATCACAGTGTGCTGGTTTAGTCCCACATTTACTACTTCAAGGAATACAAAAGGTAGCTCCTGCCTTAAATAAGTTATCAATTCAGAAAAGACTGAACAGTCACATCACAGACCACACATACTCTATATTAATCCTAAAAATTAAATCCATGTGCAAAATCGTAGTATGAGCAGTGTATGTTTTACTCTCAACTGATTCAAGGGGTGTGTCAGTAAAAACTGCAGCAGCCTAGATCCACTGCAAGGAAATAGTGTTTTGACTTATTGGCTTATATGAACATCTTCCAATTAAAATAATGAGGAAAATGTTGACCTGCCTGCTGCTATTGCCTGATTTAATGGAGGAAATGGTGACAAGTATAGAAAAATATATCTGCACTTATTTTTTATATGCACCAATGAAAAAATTATAACATCCAAAATGGTTACTGCAGTTATAAGTGAATCTAAAGGTCATATATCTCAGCTGGAGCCATGTAGCTTTCTGATGTTAATATACTGTGGGACAGGCACTGGGATCCCTCCAGTAATCCTTCTGCTGCAGATATGGGATGTGTATGGGGAGGCCATAAAGCAACAAACAGAAGTTCTTTACAGAAAATGACTACTGCTGCAAGCAGACATTTTTCATTGATAGATTTTTCAGAAATATGAGGCATTAAAAAGATCGGGTTGACTTAAGAGCAAGTAGGAATTTACTGGGCCAGAAGAGAGTTGGGTTTTCCTGAAATTCCTGTCTGAATTTATATATGCCTCTTGACATTGAGTGTCTTCAAGGAAATCTGTAACTTTACCTTCTTCCTCATGATAGTATAGATATTCATGTCTTGGAAGTGTGAGCTGATACAGGGCTGAGGTTGAACTGCAAATATCAAAGCATTACATGGACAGATTTCCATGCCCTGTTACTACTTTTTTTAAAAATATATAGATGTTTTTATTTTTAAAATATTCTTTAAAGAAAAAAAAAGACACAACTAACCCAAACCTTTTACCATAAAAACAAGCAGCTACTATGGTAATTGGATTGCACCAAAATTTGGCTTTGGCTTGTTTGTTCTGATCTTCTGCCCTCCAACCAGAACAGCCTCGCAGCCTCCTAGCACTGTAAAGGCTGGCAATAAAATGCAAGCCTGATGGGAAGATCATCAACGTGTTTGCTGCAGTTTTGCACTGCCACATCAGGAATCAAACCCAGTTTGTCCAGACAGAGCCTCAATAGTCAGTCTGCTGCTATAGTTTGGTTCTCTAAGGACGCTGAATCATCCAGTTCTTTTGTGTACTCCTCCCACATGCAAGGTCCCACATGAGGCAGCTTATCCTTCCCAGAAAGAAAGGCTGCTCAGAGGTTCCTCATGAGCATGTGTAATATTGCTGCTGAATTGGCCAAGGATGTAATGCAGAGCACCAAGAGAACGAGCACAAAGCCAGCCTAGGAGCAAAGAGCAGAGCCTTGGACTGCAGTTCCACCAAGCTCTATAGTGTACCATGGGACAAGGTCAGCTGCTTCACACATTACTGACATGCTCTGCAGATGATGGGATGCTAAGCAGGCAAAAAGAATGGGTTTCTTGCATTGGGTTTTTTCCATCCTTTAGATGAGGAAAGTTTCCCAGTATCCTTTATCATGCAGATTTTAGTGATTCTTCATTTGTTCACAATCATTCTGTGATAATAATTATTCACAATTATTATTCACATTTAGAAATTATATGTGACCTGAGTAATAAGGAAAATCCAAAGTTGGGGGGTTTATCTTGATTTTCTAAAAGTAATTTTTAGCATATATCAATTAATTAAGGCAAAATAACTTCTGATATTATCAACTTACATTTCTTCTAAGATGGCTCAGGCTTTTCTATAAAGTATCTTTGAATCATTCAGGAATTGGTTTATTAAGGTGGGGGAGGCAGATAGATGGTATGGAAGATGGTAGGACTGTCTATCATTGCTCAGTAAGGACATTTTCCATTATACACTTGTATTGGATAATGCATTTTACTAAGCCTTATCATTTCATGAAGGGATTGTGCTTGTGAGTTAGTCATGGTAAACTGTGGGGAAAAAAATATCCAAAAAGCCACCAGAATCATTACTCTCTTCTTCTTAAGTGCAGAGTAACATCTTTAAGGACTTGCCAAATAATTGAGATCATGCTTTTGTTAAAATCAGAAGAAAAATTCTTTTAACTCCAAGGGAAAAATGTGTTAGCCATACAAAAAGCACTGTTTTAAAGCAGTGTCAAAGGATAGGGCAGCACCCACTGGATTCTTATTCCATTTTAGTTTCATACTTGTGTTCCTCAAAGTTATTAAGTGAATCAGTCATCTGGGAGGTCATCACTGATTTTCAGAGGGCAAAGCAAATTATTTTATTTTTGCTTTAAACCACACTGCATTAAAAGGTGAAGTGATGCCTATGCATTTTCAGTCTTAGGCGTATAATAAAAATTGGACTTGAATTTTCATGTATTAGAGGATTAGGAATTTTAAAAGTAAAACCAGAAGTAATTAAGGGTTTGCATCATGCTGGGAAGCAGGCACAACGATCCATTTAGTGTGAGTTTTAATAGAAACTATTTTTGCATTTTCCTTCATTTGTATTGGAAGGGTATTTGGTTCTGCAACATTTAAGTAAATCAGTAAGGTTTCTTATAGATAAAAATTTTGAAATTATTTCCTACTTTAAATTTGTGGGAATCTGAGGTGGGAGGATTTTTGGCAGGCAGAAGGATTTTAGGAGGTTTAAGTAAATTTCTTTTAGTCATCAGACTTGTTGAAAAATTCCTGTTTTAGGAAAGCTCAGTTTTGTGGCATTCCTTTAGTTTTCCAAAGGCTTGTCCCTGTTCAAGTGAGTACCAGAATTCAGGGACACCTGTTGAGCTTTAGGGAATGCATTGCCTGATTTTTTATAGATATATAATGCAGTATCATAAAACAGAGAAAATTAAAAATCTTAGCATTATGGTGATGTTGAAAGATGACTTTGTGCCATGAAATTGAAATGTTGCTGTCATACAGAGAGAATGTAGTCCGGAAAAAGTTTTATAAACTCTTTGGGGAGCAAAGATTCATGAATACATATTGGAGACATGTATTAATTCATTCTAAAGATTTACATTAATGCATTCTAGAAGCCCTTTTGAAATGACACAAAAAGAAAAACATTCTTTCCTCCAGGATACTAAAACTGTAAAGTTAAATTTTATCTATCAGAATGGCATAACATTAATTAATCTTTTAGAATCTTCAATAAATTTCTTCTACTTTTTATGCAGAGACTTTACAATGAGTTCATCTTTCCCAATACTCAGTTCTGTTACAATGAAGCATCTTTCAGTTCTGGATATGACAATCCTATTTCATATATGTCAATGTATATACATTTAACCTTAACAAGCTAAGGAGCCAATTACTTTTAAAATAGCTTCCATCTAAAACCCTGTCAGGACACCATTTCTTCTGAGCCTCACTCAATGCAGCTGAATGCATTTAGGCTTTTAATGTTTCACTGAGAAACAGCAAAAACTAACTATAGACTTCCTCAGTCCACTTAAAGTGACAATAGACAGAGAAAAAGAAATTAACATTTCAGGACTTGAACTTTTGCACTGGCATCTGTCTGATCGTTAACAGCTTTAACATTTGTTTAAAAGTAAGCAGACACATACCATAGATTGGGAAACAGAAAAAAATCTCCTGAGTGAGCAATCTAACCTGAAAGTTACCACAAAACTGGGCAAGAAAGAAAAACATGACAAGCAGCATTTCAGAAGAATTGCTTATTTATTTAAACTTTCAGCTATATTTGATGTAGATCCTAGGTTAGTGATGATTTGCAAAGGATTTGGAATGTATGTATCTGGCATCGCATAAATGAAAGGGAATTAAAAAATAAAGTTTATCACATGTTATTTTCAATTGCAACATTTCTTCTCCCTATACCATCTCAGCAACTAAATTACAAATGGATTATTGTCATGGTTTAGAAATGGTACTCCCCCATTTAGTGCTCCCACTGAGCCTCTCCCAACCTTGCTGCTGCTCACTTACTCCCCCTCCCCGTCTGCCCTGTGGCAGGATGGAGAGGAGAGTTAGAGGCACAAAAGGTAAAGATCACGGGTTGAGATAAGAATAACTTACTGGAAACAGCAACGGGATAAAAAAAATGAATTGTAAGAGCAGCAATATTAATAACAAAATTGTACAAAAGTGATGCAGTCATTCACATGTACAATGCTCAGTGTGGAGCCTGACCACAGCCACACCACCCTGACCTCTCCTTCCAGCTCAGAACCAGCACTACCCAAATGCTCCTGCTGCCACGCTTACCTGACTGCAACAAACCCCTGCTCCTCATAAGAGACTCCCAGCCCTGGCAATGATGTACCCAGAGGTGGTACCGAATCACCTCTGGGTCCTGGCCATGCTCCTCCTGGCTACAGCAAAAATTAACCCTGTCCTGGATGGAACCAGGACAACCATACTGTGCAAATGCTTTCTCCCAGCCCCACTCTCAAGGAATGTGCAAATTTGACTTTTTGAAAGATCATTGAAGTCTGATGAGTTGATAAGCAAGGAGAAAATGAAATGCCTGAAGTGAGAAGCACTGGTTCCCTTTGGAGTCTGACTGAAGTGCCTTAAACATGAGCATAAAACTCACTAGAGGTTTATGAGATGCTGTCTGTACAAAGTTTTCTTTAGTTTTGTTTGGAAATCAAGCTCTTGCTTTGATTTTGGTATCTGCACACAGAATCAGCACAGGAGATATGTTGGTGCAGATGGGCCAGATTGTATTTCTGCCACTGGTAGACTTGGCTCAAAGGGGCAACGTGCCTTGATCCTGTCACACAAAAATGTTATCTCTTCAGAAATTCTGAGGGAAATTTTCTGTTACTTTGCCAAGAAACAAAATTAGCAGATTCACTGAAATAAAATACATTATCTAGTTGTTAGCACAAAATCATAAATTAACAAGAAATTAATCAAGCCAGCTACACATAAGGTCAGAAAAGAGCAAGAATAGACAGGTCTGTCAAACCGTTTGCAAAAGTTTAATACCAGCTTAAGGTTTGTTCATGTATGCCATATACTGTAGGAGTAGCTTGAAAAAGGACAACACTTGAACCATGCTATTTATTACCATACACTTGGTAACTTTTTCTTTCATAAACACATTGGCTGAGAATCACTATTTGAAGCTGCCAGATGCAATAAATTTCCAGCACACTCACATTCCTAGCTTTAGCTTGTTCTCAAAGAAAAGGCAAACACTGTAAAATTTAGTAAACAATTAGCCTGCAAACTGAAAATGCCCTGAAGTCCTGCCTGATAATCAATCCTGTCCCTCATGCAGGATTGAAATCAATTTAAGACAGCAGTTCATAATTAGATTTTTTTTAGCCAGGGAAGGAAGGGGTAAAGTGTGGTTTTCATTTCCTTGGGAAAAAATGAAGACTTTACAAAATTTGACTTTTGAATTTCTCTGTGATAGGCACAATGGCAGTGCAAGTCAAGAGCATCACTTTTCCAGAGACAGAGAGGGGCAGATACTAGTTATGACATGAAGGAAGGGATTTGGTGCATCCATCAGAGAAGAACACTTTAGGAAAGGCTAATTTGAATCCGGCATTTAGTGTTTAGTCTCATTTCTAGAACAAACAGTTCTGCTGTGCCTGCTGCAAAAAATGGAAGAGTAACTCACTACAATGTGCTGGCCTAAAGCAAAGTTTCCTATTCTGTTCAGAAGTGGAAGTTCACTCAGGAGCCAGCAATAGAGCCAGATCCTGATTAAAAGCTCATAATAATGAGTGGGAGATTTCAAGTGGCTGGGAGTGATGAATTCCACTCTGTGCTTTAAATACTCCTCATCCTTCCTCCACACCTGCATATCAGCAAAGAGTCATGTTGAGGAAGTCCAGAGGAGCAGGCTGGGACTGGAAGGGCTCAGCAAAATCTCTCTGAGAGTCCAGTCCTCCTCCCCACCTTGTTAACAGTTTTCCTTTCTTCCTCAGTGTTGATTTTCCTCCTTGTTTTCCAGACTTTTCTTTGCTGATGTAATTTGGATTTAAAACATTCTGGAATTGCAATTCTTCCACATTCTTGCCTTGAAGACAATTATAAACAAAGATATCTTAATAAGATTCATACTCAAATAGACTAAATGGGGAAATCATGGGAGAAAATGTGACAGTGATGCAAAACCCACTGTGTGAAAATCTATCGGGTTAGAGGACTTTAAGAATTTCCTACAAATACCCTGAAACTATTCTTTAAACTAATGCTTTCATCCAACAGCCGCTTACAACTGGAGTTTATAGGTCTATTATAAGCCTGCCAAGAGTACTGTGGTCAAAGGCAAGTCCAAATAGCCTCTCCGAAAAAATCCACATTGGGAAAAAATGAAATAAGTTTGGTTTGTTTGACATTTGGACAGAAAACAGCAAAAGAAAATTCAGTGCATAACAAACAATTGACATCTGCCATGCTAGAAGTCAGTATTTTCACTTCCCAAGATAAAAAACAATAGGCTGATATGAGGTTCTTAATCATGACTGCAAGTGACTATTTTGAGGGGGAAGTTGGTTCTGAGTTTAAATATTAGAATCTAGCATTAAATTAAGTGACAAATCACAACAGTCGGAGTAAGCATTCAAAGACAGAAAGGAGGAAAGATGCAAGATCCTGACTGAGCAGTAGGCCTTTTACACATTTCCCAGCAAAGAAAAAAAAAAAAAAGGAAAAAAGACCCACACAACAAGTACGGGAAATGATTCAGCCTAAAAATTCAAACAGCCTCCTAGAAAAGAAATGGGATAAATGTCCAAATAAACATATATGTATATGTATATATTTCTGCACTTGTTATCAAAACTTAAAATAAACCTGTCTCCATATTGAGGTCTCTACATGGAAAACTATTCATTATATAAATTTCCAGTGAGGTCCTCCAGGCCCAGGAGCTGGGATCTGGCAGATCAGGAGGGGATTTGCCTAAGAGTTTTACATTGATCTCAGTTGTGCTGAAGACCATATCTCCCACCATACAGGTTCAAAAACTGGACAGTGCATCTTGGAAAGCGATTTTCTTCAGCTTTTCAAAACCTCTTGGAGTAGACATTGGGATTTCTCTCAGTATCTAGCACAGGACAGATGGACACAGTAGTTTCCTCAGGCACGCCGTTCTGATTTTTTTCAGAAATTGGTCTCTGCGGGGTTTTTTGGCAGCAGCTCTCAATCTCTTGCCAGCTCAAATAAGCTGCCAGAAGCCTTTGACCATTGCCATTCCCTATGCCAGGCTAATAGTCCTGAGTTTCTCTGCCTACTGCTCATTCCAGGCCATTGTGACATTGTTATGGGACTCAGATCAGGCTCATTGATTCTTGCAAGGTAAACAGGCCCATAGACAATATGCTAAAGAGGTCAACTAATCCAGAAATAATTCCACAATTAAAGCTGTTTCTTCACAATGAAAATTAAAGGAGAGGGGGTGGGTAAAGGTCAGGAGCAAAAATGAACATCTAATGAATGTAATCCTGCCAGACTGACGCGACATGCTGTGTTGATTCTTCGGGAGGGTGAGTAGGCAGTTGTGCGTATGTGTGTGTTTGAGAACACACACATCCTGAAGAATTCTAGAATATAGAAAGTTTAAGGCTCCAGAAGTGCCACCATAAATTATACATACACTGAAAACAGGGGGAAGTAAAGCCACAGGACTAAATTTTGCCTTTTTCTAGAAATCTCAGCCATGACATCTTTGGTACCTCACCAAGAAAGCCTTTACTTTACAAGGCATTTTGTGATCCTTATTATTTAAACAATTTTGACCAGGGTAAGATCTGGTACCAGTCTTCCCTGCCTGTCTAACTATCTAGTTGAGGTTGTTTTACATCTGAGTCTATCATCAGAATATATCACTTTCTTTAATAGGGATAAAAGCCAAGTTTCCTTGCTCAGTGTCAAAAGCCACATGTAATTGTCACGCACTTAAAGAATAAATGCTCATCTGGTTCAGACTGTCCCATTGGGTCTCTGCCCTAAAATCCAGTCTAGGAAAGACATCGAGACATCTTGTCTTAATTCACATAGAGAAGATACTTACAAGAAGCATTTGCTAATGTTAACACATTTAGAAATTTCTAAGAGAGCAACACTTAGGAAGGGCTTTGGCTGCAACATTTTCCAGTGGCATTATGATGACTTAACTGAAGATGGCATTTTGTCCATTGATTATCCCATCACAAGGCTATCAAAAACTATATGCTGAAGAAAAAAATCAAAGATCATTTATCTTGTCATATGGAGTGATAAATCATAATATTTGTCAGTGTGTATTTTTCAGTTTATTTCCAGCTAACCAAGGGCAATGACATTGTAAAAGACACAGCACAGGCCTCCGTTTATTATCCAGGTAATACAAATATAGATAAGTGTGGCACTCAAGACCATGGAGAACATTTGCCAAAACTACCTAAAAGAACTTTAGAGCCAAAATTTTCATCTCCAGAAAATATGTTGACCTTTAGTTTCTCTATGCTTTTGAAAGTCACTGGATTACAGCTGTAAATCAATGCTACAGCAAAACGCCCCCCAAAAACATGAGGCTGACCAATGTTTGAAGTCTTCTTTTCCCAAAAGGTACAGATGAAAAAGTTAGAGAAAGTTCCTCTTAGACAAACCCCTGGTCAACATGAGATGCTTCAATCATTTTAGAGATTTTTACTCTTGCAATCTTTCCTCATTTTATGTGTTCCCCTCTCCTTTGAATAGTTACCAACTTCTGACCCAAATAGAACTTCAAAACAGACTTTTATTTGGAACAATAGCCCTGCCTCAAAAAGCATAATACTATCTTGCTCAATTTACTAACGGCAACAAAACCCAATTAATGATTGAATTTGTGCCAAAATGAAAATCTGGGTTGGTTGAGGGTTTTTGTAGAAAAAACCTGTTAATGATTTCATATGACTGCAGAGTCTTGATCTTTGCAGATACATTTACCCCTCAAACAAATTATCAGAGACAGTACCATATTCTACCACACAAGAGAAAAAAAATTTTAGAAGACCACCATCAGAGGAAAAATTACCAGTATTGTTCTCCAGCAACACAGAGCAACTGTTCATTTTTCTGGCCATTGCAACACCCAAGTAACCACTACTCTTCAGATGATATGACACACTTATTCTAACAGTGATTCTCCTCCCATCTCAAGAGGATTATTAGTATTTCTTTCTGAGGTCTTTGTTCCTATTCTGCACATCCCGAGTGCTGATCCCAAACACTTTTGCTAAAAAAGTGTGTTCTAGTGTATGTTCTTTTGCATGAATAATTTGTACAGTAATCTACTTTCCTTTCCCCACATGACTGGATTAAAGTTTTATGGGGCACAGGGTAAAACCAAACAATAAGAATAATCTTATTGTCATTGTCACCAAGTTTCACAGCAATTCTGTTCTCATGTTTTCCTCATTCCATCATTTTCCTCCTCCCTTTTTTAGACAATTAATTTCTCAACTTGCTGTCCCTCAGTCTGAAGTCTTCCCTGCTGCTCACATGAAACAGTGTAAGTTACTGACTGTTGAAAACTTCAGCTGAAATGCAGCCAGGTCAAGATGAGGTTATATAAAAGTTTAAAGGCAACATTTTTAGGTCACATTCTCAGCAGCACAGATTCCAAATGTTTCAGTAAGCAGATTGCACTTAACACTCTAGCTGACAGGTTTCATTAAATTAATGCTGTACCTATAGACAGTTCATAAAGTGCATTTTTACCATGCACACCCTGTAAGTTCATGCTGTACTTGTACCATTCCCAGGCTACCTATACAGCCAGGCATTTATTTGTACTCAGGCACAGAAAGGAAGAAAGTTTAAAGTAGTTGTTTTTCCCAAAATAATTTAATAAAAAAACTATGGCTTTTCTTTCCTTCTCTGTGTGAAGATTAGCTAATCTTTGAAATTACAAACAAAATTAAAAGCCTAGTCATTCTAAATACTTTATACTGTGCATGCTTATTTTCCTTTCCTAATACCATTGCATGTGCCAACTCTCACCACTGTGAAGAATCTCCACTACACAAAACTTCAGTTTTGATGTTTTCCTTTAGTAAAATGGCTTTTATGGTATTTTGGTTATGCATTCTTATGACTGGAGATTTATTTGAACATTTTAGATGTGAAACCTCTTTGTAACTCTTGGGAATGTATTCTGTTTCGTTGCAAATCCTGAGAAAGCATGTATTTCTTCATAGTTTCAATAAATTGAGTCTAGGACTGCAGGCATGAATGGACCAGAAAAGAGTAACAATATAGCTCTAACAGAAGGGCAAAACCTATCCATCTGGAAAAAATCACATTTTCTTTGTGCATTTCCTTAAATTATTTTTGAAGCACTTTTCTAGTGAACTAGTGCAACACATTACCTCCTATATCCTGCTGGCTTCTGACTGAAATGGATAAATTGAAGTCTGGTGGAATCTATCTAAGCAATGTATTATTTGACAGAGATTTATTTTTTTTTAATGTTCTGAATTCATAACAGTATTGTACCTTTGATATGCTATATGTATTTCATAGCTATCCTACCATTTGTGCTGTGGACCTCATTGATGGGTGATCTGAGGAATGAAAAATTGATTTGGCTTCTACAGGGCAACCAAAGCAAGTGAAGGGCAAGGTCCAGGTAGGAAGGCTGTTCATCCTTTGTACTCCGACCAAGTGTACTTATAAATGTTCTTTTCCTTTCCTTTTTCCCTTCAAAGTTCAAATTTTTCACTTCCTACTTGCCTCTACAGTTACTCATCTTTATGTGGAAACCTCTGTGGTTGTTTTGTTGCTAGACAAGTTTACATTTTGATAATTGCTTATGCAGAATTATACAAGCTGGGAAGGCAAAGAATCAAGAACAAAACCAACATTCCTCAGCAGGGTGAGCTTCCAACTGCAGAAATAACAATGGTAATTAAAAAGGAGTTTTGCAATTATAAAATTGCTTTAGCTATAAAAGGAAATAAATGAAAATACTCATGGTGTCGCTAACATCCTTGCATGATGAAACAACTACAAGCTAGTGTCCTTAATGCATTATTTACAAGAGAAAGAAATAAGCCAACAAATTCTAAAAGCAGTTGGATAACCATACATTAGCTAGCATTCCCTCTATAAACATATCAATACATGTATTCTAAACTCTATCAGAATTTCCCTTTGGTGGTTAGAATTGATATGCCAACTAAAAACCCCATAACCTTTGTACACTTTCTGCATTTTGTTTTTATGTATTCAGTTATACAGTCCTATTTAACCTATTAATATACTAGTATCTTGTTTATACATGAAGAAGTTCAAGACACAGAATGTCTCTTTTGAAGGAAGAAAACTTGTGTTTCCTCTCCATCAAAACATGATGTGGCTACCAATATTCCCCTTCTTGAGTATGTCCTTAAAGAAGAACAAGAGTGTTTTGACTGATAATCACGTGAAAAATATGTGGATCATAATGGAGTCAATAGCAGCTAGATCATTCAGGGCTAGGTCCCAAAATCATGGTCATAACTGGGACAGCAACCTCTGACTACTGGCACATTCCAATCTTTCAAAGCTAACCCTCTCTCACAACCTTATGGTCAGGCATGTTGGGGTGCAGAAAACCATGCAGAATGTCCTGTTTCCATTTAAGTTCATATATTTAGATGCTTGCCTCCAAAATCATGTGCTGCCCAGAGAATTTCTCCACAAACACCCCATTCCTTAACGTATTAGAGGCAATGGGGATTGGATTTATGCTTTTTTTTTCTTTTTTCCCCTTCAGCCTACGTGGGCTACCTGACCTCAAATAACACCTTCCAACAAAAAAAAATGGAAGTCGCCTACTTTTTCGTGCCAATCCACATACCACATTCCACTGCCTTTTTAGTTTCTAACTCCTGAAAGCTCTGATTAAACATGTCTTCCTACTTGTTCATAGAATAGCTATTTTGTGTGGGGTATCACTTGGCTCAGAAATAAAACCTCAAACACAAAGCAACATAGAGTGATTTATTCAGCAACACAGGAACAAGTTTCTAGTATAGGATGAACTGAAAAGCTGCATGCAGAGTTATGAACTCCAGAAATTAACATCTTCATCTTCCTGATTTTTTGTCTATTTTTGTCTAAAAGCAGAAATACCATTTATCTCTCCCTGAGCATATATACATTATTAAATGCAATATGCATATACTTCATCCGTTTTGTTTCTAAAAGTGAATTGGAGGCTGTACTTTTTCCTGGCTTGTGCCTCTTGGTCATACTCTGAAACATGTTCTAGCAGTTTCAGTTTTCTTGCACCTGTATGTTGAATACTATCCTGTCTTTAGCATGATAAAATAATTGTTCAGAGTTACAAAGCCAGCATTTGTTTCTAGGCCACTTTATCATATGGACCATGTTTGTAGGAAGAGCCATAGAGGAGAATAGATACACTGAAACTCACAGTTTCTCAGAGATAAACTTTGTAAAGTTGTTTCTGAAACAGTAATTTAGCAATGAAAGAGAAAAGCAGAAAGATAGAATCCACAGAGTCCAGAAAGGACAGGTACTTTGGATTAAGAATGGTATCATTTAAATTTGTACATGCCTGAGAATGTGTTCAAAGATACTAGATGTGCACAATTGCATGCAGCAGTCAGCAGTCTAAAGGGGATTCTGCATTGATGAATTACACTTTTAATAAGTACATTTGGCACCACTCTGCACTGGGAAACTACAGGTAGTTAAAAATTTCTGGGAGAAAATTGCAGCTGGTATCCTCAAATCTTTAATTTTATCAACAAAAAATATTAGGCTGCCATTGTGAGGCAGTACAGTGCTTTGTCTACCTGTTGAGGAAAAGACTGAGAACAAAGATTCAGTGTTTGTCTAAATGAACAATGGAGAGAGTCTGGCATTAAGTCTGCTCACAGACATGCACAGCTGTGGCACAGAGACACGGCTGGTTAGTGCTGTGCCGGAGCTAATAAGCATAGCTGCAAGGCTGTCTATTTTACTTCAGACCTGTTGCCAAGACATAAGATAGTATGTACTCCTAGATACAGACACTCAAATTACATTCCAGCCTATGCCTTGTTTATGCCTTGGCTTGATGTTTTCAGATAGGTTCCTTTGGACAAAATTTTCCAAACGGTCCTCAAGTTCGAACGCCTTTACCATTGCAGTAATCAGACATTCTTAGGAAGCAAATTGTTTACATTTGGCTAATACATCCAAGGCTGTTCTGCGGGGACACCAATTTTGGACTGGCATTTTTTAAAAATCTTACTGTCAAGGCCTTCCTTCGTGCCTCTGTTTTCCACCCCCACAATTGAATAATATAAGTCTACAAATATTTAAAGAATATTCTTGAGTACTTCTGTAATAAATGCTCTAATACTGACAGTAACCTCCAAGACTTGCTGGCTTGCTCTGTGCAGTTATATCAGATTCTTGGTCTTCACTGACCTTAGCAAACTTGGCTAAAACCATGTTCAGATGCAAACTGCTCTACCTTATCAACAGTCTTGTATACAAAAAACTAAGTTGCAATTCATCACAGTGAAGACCAGCTCCTGTGTATATATATATATATCCTGTATATATATATATATATATATATATATATATATATATATGAACAAGAAGTTAAATACAATGCAAAAATAACTGGCAAGAAAACAAAAAACATTGACAGGACTGGAGGCCTGCATTAAACCACAGCAGGCAGCATAAAAATTAATGATATGACACTTTGCAAAACTAAAATTCAAGGAAAGAAAGAGATGACCACTGTCATGCCAGTACATGCTACCAGAAATACTCTCTACATAAGAGACTAAACTTTTTCCCTAAGTCTTATTAGGGCTTTAGATGAAGAATTGCATTGCACGAGAGTTTTTATAACCATGCTTTTCAAAAGAGCTAAAGAAAAGCTGGGAAAAGTCCAAAGTGGAGATGAAGAGGTTCAGAAAATATGAACCTCTTCATCATGAAAATATGAAGAGAGATTGAAGAAATTGGCTTTGTTTAGTCTAGAAGACTGAGGAAAGACATTATAGGAGGCTTTCATGTGTGCAAGATTGCTTGTAAGGGGACAGCAACCAATCTCTATGCCTCCTGAAGGAAGGACAAGAAGAAATCAGAGTAATTTCCAATACAGAAAACTGTACTGTGAAAGCATCTCTACAAGAAGAGAGATGTAAGCAAGCTGCATGGGGATGCTGTGGAACTAAATTGAACAAAAGGTTTCCAAAAACAGGTTGGGCAGTTGGAAATGGTCTGCTGTATTTGAGCCTCTTTAAGCTCTCTTTAAGTACTCAAAGGTGTTATAAGGTCTCCTTGGAGCCTTCTCTTCTCCAGGGCAAGCATTCCAACTCTCAGCCTGTTTACATAGGAGAGGTGCTCCAGCCCTCGCATCATCTTCATGGCCCATCTCTGGGCTTGCTCCAGCAGGCCCACAAACTTCTCATGCTGGAAGTCCCAGAGCTGGATGCAGTATTTGGTGGGGTCTCACAAGGGCAGAGCAGAGATGAAGAAACTCCTCCCTCAACCTGCTGACCATGTTTCTTATGAGGCAGCCCAGGACGTGATTGGCTCTCTGGGTTGCAAGTGCACATTGCTGGGTCGTGCTGAGCTTCTCAGCCATCAACACCCCCAAGTCCTTCTCCTCAGGGTTACTTTCAATCTGTCCTCTGCCCAACCTGCATTCATGCTTGGGATTGCGCTAAAACTGGTACAGGACCTTCCACTTGGCCTTGTTGAGGCTTCATGAGGCTGCATAGGCCAACCTCCCAAGTTTGTAAAGATCTCTCCAAGTGGCATCCCAATTTGGGTTGTCTTTCTTTACTCAGATGCCAATTTTCATAGGACCTGGTAGAACTTCCTTTAAAATGCTGCTCCTCTGCTGAATTTGTGTTTGACTGTGCTTGAAAACAGTTTTAAAGTTATCTGGGGGGTAGGAAGAGAGCACTTTGTTATACAGACATATCCAAACAGATACAGAGCATAATCACAGATGTCTCATCTCCTTACAAAATTTGGCTAAAAAAATATCTACCCCATTCAAATCATAGACAAAGTAATTTTGATGTATACATTCTCAGTTCCCAGGAACTATTTTCACTAACATGTTTGTTACCTTGAAGTGCTTGCTAACAAAGTGAGGCTACTAAAAGAATAAGCTAGGCTGTAACTTCAAGGCCCATGTGTCCCAGAGTAATTTCCTAGAGAACTTCCTAAATTGGGTGAAAGTATGCCTAGGCTGAACTGTTAAGAGCACTGCTTGTGCTTTCATTCTATTTTGCAGGCCAAGTCTGGAGCCTCAGAAGGGCCATAAGAATCATCCCTCAGTAAGGATCAAATTATTCGATGTCTCTAATGTTACTGGACCTGTCAGTCTGTCTTATTTCAGATATTATAAGAGGTTTTATTTCAGAGATTAGCAAGGTGTCTGGATAGTGGAAAATATTAGTTTTATTTTTTCAGGGGAAAGAGGGAGGTATATGCTACACATCAGGCTTCTTCAGTGCAGCATGACTCTCTCCAGAACTGCTTACTCTACTCCACGTGCTGTGCAACTTGGCAATGCTACAGTATCAAGCAAACTGCTCAGACAACTTTCTCAAAATTTCCTCCCATTCGCAACAAAGTAATTAAAGTGACACAATTTGGGAGACAACTGTAATTGATATAGATATAATGCTATATGTGATTTGAATTTAGAAAGCATGAGTCACAGCAGGCTGCACTTCTGTCATGGATTAACCCAGCAGGCACCTTAACACCACACAACACTCACTACCCCATCAGTGGGATGGGGTAGAGAAGCAGAAGAAAAACAAATAAAATCTGTGGGTTAAGATAAAGGCTAAAAGGACAGAAAAAGAAAAATAATAACAATAACACTGCTATTTGTTATTACTGTTATAATATAGAATTAACATATACAATGATGCCCAATGTAATTGCTCACCCCTCACTGATGGTGATGCCCAGCCAATTCCCAAGCAGTGAGACACCATTCCCATGCCAATTCCCCAGTTTTATCATACAGCATGATGCCATAGTGTGGACCATTCCTCTGACCAGTTAGTGTCAGCTGTCCTGGCTGTATCCCTTTCCAGCTTCTTGTGCCCCCCAGACTACTAGCTGGTAGAGTGGGGTGAGAAGCTGAAAAGTCCTTGGCTCAATATAAGCACTACCTAGCAACAACTAAAACAGCAGTGCGTTATCAACATTATTCTCATCCTAATTCCAAAACACAGTGCTGCACCAGCTAATAGGAAGAAAATTAACTCTATCCCGGACAAAATCAGGATAACTTCTAATAAAGCCATGTAAGAACCTGGTTCTGAAAAATTTTTTACTGTGTAACCTGGTCAATAGGGCTAATGATGTATCTAAAATCTACAGGAATAGGAAAGGCTTTGCAGTATTCAATACAACTTTTATGACCTCTGGGATAAAGAAAAGGCTAGACATAATATGTACCCATACTTTCTATGCACTTTTCACCTCATGTATGTACATTATGTGGCTTGCAGTTCCACTAAGTAGCAGACTGCTTGGGAGTTTCAGCTGGGGCGTGTCAAGGAGTCTTAGTCATAAATTTCATAGATCATTTTATTTGCTCAAAATAATCTCTTGGCAAGACATCTTACTTCCCTGCCCCCAAGGCATTGTTGTAATAAAAGCCTGAAAATAACTATACCAGGCAATTTTGTTATTCAGTCTCCTTCTTCAACATGAAATGGAATCTCTTCCAGTCTGTGTTCTTCCTAATGTGCTGCTGCATCAAACTGTGTAGAAACTTGTGCAGAATAAGGGAATGACTAAATGCCACTATTCTGTATTTTACAGCTGAGTTGTGAAGTTCATCCTTTGTCTAATCTTGTTAACTCTAGACCAAGTTCATAAGACAGACTGTAATATAGATAGATTGCAAGAACAGTTTTTGTGCAAGTAGAAAAAAAGCAGAGAACTACACATATTGCCATAACACAGAGAGGACATTGGAAATTACCAACCAGGCTTTCTATTTTATATTTCTCTGTCCCTTCTAGACATTCCATTTTAAGCAACTGGCCTTTAAGAAACTCCAGGCACACCACTTCCTAGCACAAAGTTAATCTTCCCTCTCATGAGTACATTACTGTTTATTCATCAATTCTCTTAGTTATTTTAAACACATATCTTTCAAGTTGTGTAATGACAGAACAGTCCTTTTTTAATATACAAGTTATTTGTTTTTTCTACCACATGACTGCCAGCAACACCCAGCTATGTATTGCACAGATCTTTCAATGCCTTTTTTCCTGATGATTTGAAGATATTATGCAATATTAAGTAATTAACAGCATTTTTAGGAGTGTTCTATCGGATCTGCAAATAATTGATTGCTTCTGCCTAATTAAAAGAAGGAAAGAAGAGGGTAAAGGTTTGTATATGATATGGTATTTTGCTCAAGTGAGGTTTCATGTTGTGGCAAAACGTGTATGTTCTGTCTTGCACATAATCAATCCTGCCTGATTGTGTAATATGAAGTTAATGGAGACAGGAGATGCTCTGGTAGGTGAACAAAAAATTAAATCTCTTTTTTACTTTATCTGTGATTATGTTGTGAAGAATATAAGCTCTGCAGCTGCCTGTTTACAACTCACAAAAACATAGTGGGACACAGATTGCTAACGGATGTAAATGAACAGCTTTCTTTCACTTCAGAGGATCAAAAGTCCCAGTATAAATGTACAAACATGTACTTATGGTCACCTCTGCTGAATAAAACATCTGAAAACGCAGGTCCACAAGTATGTCCACAAGAATTCTAATGAAAACCAAGGAAACTCTACCATGTGCTTGAATTTGAATACATGCTCTAATGATTCACTGACTAGAAATACTTCACTGAGGCAGAGACTAGATGCCTATATCTACGGTTACTTTTCTTCTGCTACTTACAAAGGAAGTACATGAAAAAGCCTTTTGATACAGAATACTAGGGTTTTCCTCTTTATGCCTTCACAGACAAAAGAAACCAACTTGGTTTCAGTTTCAGGAATAGAGTTCAGGGGTATTTTTTGGTACATGATTCAAATTCTAAATATTTCTTTAAAAGAAATGCTTTGTCCTTCTAGGGGAAAAAAAAGGCTTAAAAATTACTGAATGGCTTCACTTTTTCTGATGAAAAAAATGCTACTGGCATTTCATTGCCAGTATATTTATTGCTAGGTTGCATATGCAACCCTGCAAGAAAATTTATCAGTTAATCCCTTTAAAGTATATTCTTCTCTTTAAATTGTAGTACATTTTGCAAACCCCCAGATCTGACTCTTAGTAAACAAATGTGCTGCACACCCACAACAATTTATAAGAAATTAAAACATTTCTGTTTTTTAAGGGGTAAGAGCCCAGCTCAATGAGTTAGCTATCAGTTAATCAGACATTGCAATTCCCCACACTTTTTTTGTTATGGGAAAAAGTCTAATTTTGATGGAAGAACTTCAAAAACAACAACAACAAAAAAAAAAAAAAAAAAAAAAAAAAAAAAAAAAAAAGCCCAATCTGCCTTGTGCATGCAGGCAGATTGCAGCTGTGATTAACACACAGAATATGCCTGCAAAAAAAAAGAACACCAATAAGAAAGGTATTCTTGTCAAGACCATATGCAATGCACCAAAGTATTTTTTTACTCCAAATTATGTAGAATGACTCTTTCACAGACATGGCACAGATTTGCCCAACAGCAATGTCCTGGATTCCACCCCAAAGGGAAAGGGTTACGTCCTGCAGTAAATCTGCACTCTTCCCCTTGGTAGGCAACCATTAGCTTCTTTACTGTCAGGACAATAAACATCAACAGAGGGCAGCCCATAGAAAGTCATAAATTGTGAGATCCTTCTCATCTGACTTTACCCACTGTCCTAGTTTCAGCCAGGACAGGGTTAATTTTTTACAATAGCCAGAAGGAGGGGTGGCCAGGCCCTAATGTTATTCAATACCATCTCACATCAATTTCCAGGGACTGGATTCCCTTCAGAGGGAGAAATTGTGGTGGGCAAAACGCTCCAGTATTGCTTTACTTTCCCTCTGTCATGAGCAAGTACACCTTCCACTAGACCGAGTTCCTCAGATCCCCATCCAGCCTGGCCTTACAGAGATGGAATAAAGAATTTCATCCCAGTATTTAATCTAAATCTACTCTCTTTCAGTGTGAGGGCACTACCCCTTTTCCCACCCCTACATGCCCTTGTAAAAAGTTCCTCTCCAGCTCTCCTGTAGGCTCCCTTCAGGTAGTGAAAGGCCACAATAAAGTCAATTCACAGCCTTCTATAGGCTGAACAATCCCAATTCTTTAAGTCTTTCCTTGTGGGAGAGGTGGTCTATCCCTCTCATCAACTTGGTAGCCTCCTCTGGAGTCACTCCAGCAGCTCCATGTCCTTCCTGTGCTGGCACCCAGAGCTGATGCAGCCTTGCAGGTGGGGTTTCAGCAGAGCAGAGGGGCAGAATCCCCTCCCTGGCCCTGCTGCCCACGCTGCTCTGGATGCAGCCCAGGACACGTTTGGCTCTCTGGGCTGGCAGTGCCCATGGCTGGGTCATGTTCAGCCTCTCAGCCACCAGCACCCCCAAGTCCTTCTGGGCAGGGCTGCTCTGGGTCTACTCATCCCCAGCCTGTGCTGATATTGGGGATTGCCTGACCTGGGTGCAGCACCCTGCACTTGGCCTTGTTTAATCTCATGAGATTTCCATGAACTGGTTCATGAGCTTGTCCCAGTCCATGTGGATGATATTCCATCCTTCAGGTGTGTCAGCTGCACCACTCAGCTTGGTGTCATCTGCAAACTTGATGATCCCTTCACCTATGTAATTGAGAAAGACATTAAATAGAACTGGTCCCAGTACAGACCCCTGAGGGACTCATGTCCATCGGGATTCTGAGCCCTTAACCACCACCCACTGGATGTGACCATCCAACCAATTCCTTATTCAGCAAACAGTTAACAGATAAGCTGTTCTTTTTTGTACCATTATACATCCAGAAGTGAAATCCTCTGTGATATATGATACAGCATTCACTATGCTCTTCAGCTTTATGCTGAGAATACTGACTGCAAGAAGGGGGAAAAACGATCTCAACTAGCATAAAATATTAAACCTATCCAGGTTACAGCAGTCCATGTATCTCGCATGCTCTCTTTCTTGCTGATATTTTAGGATTTTTTTACTGACACAGCTCTCATCATCACCATCATTTCTCTTCTCTCTCAGTTATTTTGAGATAGTTGAGGTTTTTTTGCTATGAATCACTGTACAGTAAAGAGGCCTACTTCAGATGGTATACTCTAAGTTAAAAGGGCAGACAATAATTTTGGCTTTGCCCTAATATACACAATTCTCCAGCTATCTCATTCTTTGGGTCAAGAATTTCCCAGACCATTTCCTAGGATAATCCGTAGTGCAGTAATTCCTTCTCATACATTAGCCAGCACAATTGTCTGATGCATTTTACACTGTTCAGAGTTCAGCTCAGTCACTGCTCACTCCAATTTTCCCTCACCACACACGCAATTGCCTGACTAGGTCCTTCTCGTTCACTGACACTCCACTTTCCACAGTAGCACATGCCAAGCATACAAAGGCCAGGGAATGCAGAGGAATTAACCATTTTTGGAATTCGATTACTTCAAAGCTGTTTCACACGCTCAAGTCACTTCCAGTCATTCAGAATGTGACATGACAGATGGAACCTACCTTTTAACCTTTAGATTTCCTGTTACCTGGAATTCATATTACGTGGGAAATTCCTAGCTCAAGTAGTGCTAGTCATTTTGTTCATTAAACAAAGCTGCTATGGGAGAGTCTCAGCTGCACTACAGTGATAGTCATCTCATTCCTAAGGCCACGTTGTTTGAGGGTCATCCCCACACACTTTCCCCCAGTGACAAGGAGTGGAAAGGAGACAGCAGGTCCCTGCAGATTCAGCCTGCCGTCCTCTGTCCTCTCGGCCCCTCTCAGGGCCCGGCTCTACAAAGGCTAGGCAGGAAGGGCTAACGAGAATTCACGTTATTGCCCTTTTGTGAACCTAGTGTCCTGTGTGCTGTGTATTGGAACCAGTGGGCAGGCAGAGAAGGTCTCATTAAGTGAATTGCGTTAATTAAGTGGAGGATGCTTTCACCAGCTCTCAGGACAGCCGGAGGCAGCGGCGTCTGGGCGCACCTCTCCTGCAGGGCCCCGCCAGGTGCCCCCCCTGCGGCCGGGGCCGGAGAGCGGGGCTGGGACGCCGAGCGGGCGGCGGGACAGGCGGGTGCCAGGCAGGGTTCACGGCCGCCTGAGGGAACAAGGGCTCCCGGCGGCCTCGCCCGGCTCCCGCTGCCGGCGGGGAAGGCGATGGGAGCCGGGCGGCGCCTGGGGCCGCGGGCAGCGCAGGAGGCCCCGAGGGAGCAGCGCCCCCTCGCGGCGCGGCGCGGCCGGGCGGCGGCGGCTCCGCGTCCGCCCGCTCCCCCGGCCCGCGGGGCGCGCCCGCCCCCGCCCCCCGGCCCCTGCGGAAAGTTGTCCCTGGCCCCGGAGCCACCCGGTTCCCGCCTCCCGCTTCCTGCCCCGCCGCCGCCGATTGGCCCGCCGTGCGCCCAGGAATGCGAGCCATCCCTTTATAGCCGGGCGCGGCGGCCGGCGCCCGCAGAGTCCCGGCAGCGCCGCTACAGCTGCCCGCTGGTGCTCGCCCTCCCGCGCCGGGACAGTCGGGGCCGCCCGCGGATATTGGTCGCCGGTACCCAGAGACCGGCGCTGACTGCCCGGATCGCTCTTCCCGCAGGTGAGTGCTGAAGCGGCTCCCGCCGCGCTCGCTGTCCCGTCCCAGGGCGGCCGGGGACACCTGTCCCGTCCCCGCTGCGCAGCCTCCCTGCCTGCGGGAGCCTCGCTGGCGCCGGCCGTGGGTGCGACGGCAGCGCGGTGACCTTCCCCGTGTGTGTCCCCAGGCTGCTTCAGAGACAGACCTTTGCCATGGGGCCAGCGACTGCTCTCTGCCTCCTTCTCCTCGTGCTCGGCGGAGCAGAGACCAAGCGCACTGCAGGTAAGGCCAGCTCTGTGCTACCGGGGGCAAAAATAAAAAACTTTGGTGCCTGTGTTGATGAAGTTGTGCTCGGTGGTAAAGAGTTCCAAAGCTCTCAGTGAACAAAAATGTTTTAACTTGAGCATCAGCTAGTTGGGAACAGGAAACTTCTCTCTGGTGTGGAATTTGTGTAGCCTTCAGAAATGGGAACGCAGAGTCTCCAGAACTCGAGCATGAAGCTTGTCTACCTCTGTGCTGAGCAGAGGGAAGGAGGAATATGGTGTAGGAACTGCCTGAAGAAGGAATGGGGTAGTAGGCTGCCGTCTTGGTGACATAGAGAAGCTGCTACTGTGCTACTGTCACTCAGCTAGATTATCCAAACTCACTTTGACATGTCCTAGCATAGGAATATTGCCGACCGGGCTTTGCTGTCTATTTCTGTGCTGCTAGAGTGTAATGAGGTGCCAGAATGGCTGCTACCTTTGTGTGTCAGTCAGCGGGTACCTGGCACTCCTGTGCCGCCGACTGGCTCCTGTACAAGAATGCACATGTAGTGCTGCACAGCAGCTCCTGGTGGGACTGCTGCACCATCAGAGCTACTGTCTGTGCTCTGATGTGAGGCACTGTGCCTTGCACGATGTGCACCAGGAGCCAAAATGTTAAGTAGTCCTGGGAGATTTACACCTACTCAGCCTCTTGTCCTTTTCTCATGGTGCTTATCCTGATCTCTCCCTGCAGAGTCCAGGAATGATGATAACAGCGTCTTCGATCTCTTTGAACTCATTGGCTTCATGAAGAAGGGAGCTGGGCGCCGGGCCCCCGGGGTGTACCTGGTGAAGGGACCAGAATCCTCCAGCCCTGCTTACCGCATTGAAGATGCCAGTCGCATCCCTGCTGTCCCTGACTCGAAGTTCCAAGACTTATTAGATGCCATCCATGCTGAGAAGGGTTTCATTCTCCTGGCCACTCTCCGGCAAGCCAAGAAGAGCAGAGGCACACTGCTCTCTGTGGAACAGAAAGATGGCTCTGGTCATGTCTTCAGTCTAGTATCAAATGGGAAGGCAGGCTCCCTGGACCTGAGCCTTTCTGCTGATGGCAAGCAGCAGTTAGTGTCAGTAGAGGATGTCTTGCTAGCTACAGGACACTGGAAGAATATCACCCTGTTTGTGCAGGAGGACCGAGCTCAGCTCTATGTGGGGTGTGAGAAAATGGAGAACGCTGAGCTGGACATGCCCATCCAGAACATCTTTACTAGGGACCTCGCCAGCAGTGCTAGACTGCGTATTGCCAAAGGGGGAGTCAATGACAACTTCCAGGTAAGACTTTCACTTATGTTTTTGCCTAGAATTTTCAGTCATCTGTTTTGAAGGTGAATTACCTACTCAATGAGCCTAAACAGCAACAAAGAACTCTAAAGCTGCTAAAGTTTACTAATGGAGTTTGAAGGGTAAAGCATTAGATTTGCAGGGATGGAACTTTCTGCAGCAATAAGAAGGCACTGAAGCTTCCAGACAGGTAGTTGCAGCTTCATTGCTTAGCTTCTTAAATGAGATTCAGAAATCCATGGGTTTTTTCCTTCCTGCCTGGAGAGTCGCCAAGTCCTTATGCTCAAGGATAAGACCGTTAGGAAGCAGGGCTGGTTCTCATTAAGGAGAATAGAGCAATATGTTTCACTTTTCCGTCTGTCTGTCGTAAAATTGCTCTGTAAGATCTTGCATGACCTTCAGTCTCTCCAAGTGCAAGTGGTACTTCTTTCCTTTGCAGTTGCTGCAAGTAGCTGTAATTCTTCCTCTGTCCACAGGGTCTGCTGCAGAATGTGCGGTTTGTGTTTGGAACAACTCTGGAAACTATCCTGCGGAACAAAGGCTGCTCCAGCTGTAAGTTTACAATCTTCTGAGTCCAATGACCTATTAAAAATAAGATTTCTCATTACGTTAGAAAGACAAGTTGAAACAGAACTCAGAAGTAATGCTGACATGCAAATCCACATTGCATAAGAAATAAGATTATATTTCTGCAGGCACCCTAATGAATCTGGTGGCAGCTGTTTAGCAGGTGTTAGCCTGGAATGATAAATGCATATGGTATAAAATGCATTTACTTCACGTCTGTTTTTTTCTCTTAGCCACTAGTGCAATCATTACTTTGGACAACCCCATCAATGGTTCCAGCCCAGCTATCCGCACTAATTACATTGGCCATAAAACAAAGGACATCCAAGCAGTCTGTGGATTTTCCTGTGATGAACTAACAAATATGTTTGTGGAACTGCAAGGGCTACGGTCCATGGTTACAACACTTCAAGACAGAGTCCGAAAAGTGGTAAGTGATGGTCAGCTTCATGGTACCTTTCATTAACTAGCACTTAGTGAATTAATTATAACCTGACTTTTGAGAGCCTATGTAAACAGCAAAATATTTGCTTTGACTTTTGTGAAAAAGGGTATTTCTGTAATAAATCCTAAATGTCTTCTTTTTGCTTCTCACCCCCAAGACTGAAGAAAATGAAATCATTGCCAAAGTAGTCCAGATCACTCCTGGAGCGTGTATTCATAATGGAGTCTTGCACAAAAATAAAGAGGAGTGGACTATTGACAGCTGCACTGAATGTACTTGCCAGGTAAGATTCCTCATGTTCAAAAATCACCTGAATATAAACTCATAAGCTGGAATTAACAGATATTTCTAAACTGCATTGTTTGTTAGAAAGAGTGAATCTTACACAGAACTGAGCTTACTAGAAAAGCATTAGAATTACTCAGTTTATTTCATTCTACTGGATCTCTGATACAGAGGCAGCTTCCATACCTTGTCTCAACAGCAGTATTCTAGAAAATTATATGAAACTCTGAAATTATATGTATCACTCTGATACGGCCATTAATGGTTTTAGTTCCTTAATTTGGGGAATGCTTGTATTCTTTACATAAGTCCATCAGTAAACTAAAAGTCATTATCAACACAACAAATGTATGGTACTATCAGCTTTTCTAGATCTACATTCTGTCCTCACTGAACCTCCTGCTGACTTAGTAGAAAAAGATATTCTAGTACTCAGTAAAGGCACTTAAACTTGTGTTTTCTTTATGTAGAAAATGCTTCTAGGTGTGTCCTTTTAGCTTTTGCAGATTATATGGAACAGCAATACCTTTTGGATTTCAGTTTAGCTGTTTAAATCCCTGGATTCACCTGGAAAGATACTTAACCTTTGTGTTTCACTTCTGCTGAATGTTGTAAACATACACAAAATGTACAGTTTCAGAATTTCTTTAAATTATTTGCCTGTTCCATTTAAGTATACCTTAGCAAACACATTTTAGGATACCAGTCTACCAAACAGTGGGTTAATAAGTATGCCACTCTTTAGAAACTAAAAATCAAGTATTTGTATGTGTGCAATACAAGGCAACTCAAATTCTGTGTCTGCTTCTTTAGCTCACTGTGTCTTTTGTCTTGCAGTCAGCAAATGGTACTGTAACTTTTGCATTTGCCTTGTTCCTGCCAATCTGTTTACTCAATGTTAGCTGCAATTGCCTTAATCTAGTAATTTGCTTGGGGAGATTAAAATAATTATCATGAGAGCATTCTTCTGACCAAACTGCTACCTTTAAGAGGCAAAACTACGGAGTGCCCTTTAGCTCCTGTTGAGATTGGGGGTGGGTGTTCTTACCCTGCCTGTTTGGCTTGCAGATCAAAAACCTCTAATTATAAGTTATAGATTGCACAGCACTTGAGCAGAGTCCACTAAACTCATTTTATCTTTACCATATAATCAGCTTAAATCCATATTAACTGAAAAGAATGTTGGCCTCTCATTCTTTCTTAATTTCTTTGAAATCTGACCTTGTACTTTGGGTATCACATAGTAGTCATTTACTTGAGCCAGCATCTGCTAGCTACTACTGATAAACTTCTGCAGAAGCAAAATATTTCTGCTTTTGACTAAAAAATAATAGGTGAGAATGGAAACAAGATGAAGTTTGACTGAAAATACCTGGGACTACCCCTTATTTTGTATTTTAGCTCTAAATACAAGGGTTTCTGCTTTAGATATGCTACTGAGTCTTAAAGTTCTTCAGAAAAGGTTCCTATTATTTACCCAGACTCCAGACATTGTTTAAATTCTGCTTGGTAACTGTAAATCTCACAATTCATTATAGAACTCTGCCACTATATGCCGGAAAGTGTCCTGTCCTCTCATGCCTTGTTCCAATGCCACCGTGCCTGATGGGGAGTGCTGCCCTCGGTGCTGGCGTAAGTACTTACTACTTTCAGAGTCCTGTAGCAGTTGTTCATCTCTAACTAGACCCATGCTGCTCTGCAGTATACCAGAACTGGATATCCAAGGGGAACCTTGTGCTTCTGAAGTAGGTTAATCTGATGTGTCTTGGAGGCTGATCACTTACGTGATACATGTTCAGATATTTCCTACAATATGTAACATACGGAAATGTTTGAGTTCATGGCCTTTATCTTACACAAAGAAGGAAGATGAATGTGGCTTCTGAGGACAGTGGTGTCCTTTTTTGCAGAGAGAGGGGTGGGAGAAAAGGTATGGGAAAGCATCTACCTGGAGTCTTACTCAGAGCTGTATCTCTCTGCAGCTAGCGACTACGCAGACGATGGATGGTCTCCTTGGTCTGAATGGACCTCGTGTTCTGTGACCTGTGGTAATGGGATTCAGCAGAGAGGCCGATCCTGTGACAGTCTCAACAACCGCTGTGAAGGCTCCTCTGTACAGACTAGGACTTGCCACCTTCAAGAGTGTGATAAGAGATGTAAGTACTTAATCTGCTCATGCTGGTAGTAAAACAGAGGCTGCTTTTATTGGCTCAATGTTAAAAGCAAGGATTACCATGTAGCTGTGCCACTGGCATGGATCCTTGGCTTCTAGCTTTAAGGACTTGTTAATACAAGGTGGAGGGGAGCAGATAGTTAATGCAGTAAACAGGCATGTTTGGGCACTGCTCCCAGGATGAAATGTGATGCCAGTCTAGGTATGAAATTTCCCTAGTTGCAAAACTTGATCTGTGACAGTCAGGAGGCTATCCATTCCACATGGAGTCTTTGGTCCTGGTACTGGCTATGTTCTAGGTGCTGTACAGCTGAAGTCTTCAGAAATTATGAGTAACAGAAATCTCTCTTGTAGTTAAACAGGATGGTGGCTGGAGTCACTGGTCGCCATGGTCATCATGTTCTGTCACTTGTGGCACGGGCATCATTACTAGAATTCGTCTTTGCAACTCTCCAGTACCACAGCTGAATGGCAAACCCTGTGAGGGTGAAGCAAGAGAAAACAAAGCCTGCCAGAAAGATCCTTGCCCAAGTAAGTGTGTCCTAGTGGTAACTAGTAATTGGTAGCTTAGTGAACATCCTGAGTAGTTACTTAGTAAGATTGTTCTAGTATTCTTCTTTCTTCTCTCTTTAAACTTAGAGGTGTGCTATATGAAACCTCGCAGGTTAATTTCAGATGAAACTATTTTTATGCCTCTTCCATGGAGTCCATTTATTCTGTCATTTATGTCAGAACAATGTCTGACCTACTCTCCCTACAAAAGTAAAGTCCTCAGTCAGGTAGAAACTCGTTGTAGCAATGAATTAAAGCTATACATGTTTTCTATCTTCTCCTCCCTTTAGTTAATGGCAACTGGGGACCATGGTCTCCATGGGATGCTTGCACAGTGACATGTGGAGGAGGACTTCAGAAGCGAAGCCGTCTCTGCAATAATCCCGAGCCTCAGTATGGTGGGAAGACTTGTGTAGGTGAAGCTAGAGGAACTCAGGTCTGCAACAAACAGGACTGTCCAATTGGTGAGTATCCATTTGCCCATAAACATCTGAAGGTTGTTGATAATCTTGAAAATACCAGTGTAAGGTCTGCAAACCTCAAGTGCTAGAGCTTTAGACCAGGATATCAGCCAAATACAGTACTGTAGCAGCATGGTAAAGCGTCCTTTATCATAACATCTCCTGCTTGTTTCACAGATGGGTGTCTGTCTAATCCCTGCTTTGCAGGGGCTACATGCACCAGTGCCCCTGATGGTTCCTGGAAATGTGGGGCCTGTCCTGCTGGCTACCATGGTGATGGTATTCACTGCCAAGACATTGATGAGGTAAGAAGACAGTAGTTTTCTCCTTGAAAGGGAACGAAAGAAAACTGAAAGGGAGGACAGAATCACTGTTTTATAATGCTAACTGTTGTTCTCCTTTATCTCGAACTCAATTTCAGTGCAAAGAGGTTCCTGATGCCTGCTTTGTGTTCAACGGAGTGCACAGGTGTGAGAATACTGAACCTGGGTACAACTGTCTGCCTTGCCCACCACGTTTCACTGGAACACAGCCATTTGGTCGCAGTGTTGAGGATGCCATGAGTAACAAACAGGTATTGTCAATTTGAGAATTGTTCTGAGTTACAAAATCTCACAAAGTTTCTAAAAACCAGAAAACACCTATATGTTTTTGGCAAAAAAGGCTTGGAGCATTTAATAAAACACCATCTTCTGTGGTTCAGAACAGAAGAAGCATTGATTAATTTATTTTGAAGATCAAAATGAGTTTTAAATATCATTATCCTCCTCAGCCATGCAGGGGTCAGAGGTTACACATAATTTTATGAGTAACTCAGGAGTATTCACTAATGATACAAAAGTATGTGCCTCATATCTTAGTGCTTGGTTCCATTTAATAATACATAAGGTTTGAACAAGAAAAATAATTAGTACTAAGGCTGGTACTGGAGTTGAGGACTGGAAGAAAGCCATGTATGAAGCTTTTTTTTGCCTGATTGATTAGGATGTATTTGAATCTTTGGGGGAAAAGTGAGGGATAAAACAATGTTTTCAGTGGGTTTAAGTTCTTTGTGGTCTTCTAGGTCTGCAAGCCACGTAATCCATGCACAGATGGAACACATGACTGCAACAAGAATGCCAAATGCAATTACCTTGGCCACTTTAGTGACCCCATGTACCGCTGTGAGTGTAAACCAGGCTATGCTGGCAATGGCATCATCTGTGGAGAAGATACGGACTTGGATGGATGGCCAAATGAGAACCTGGTTTGTGTTGCCAATGCTACTTACCACTGTAAAAAAGTAAGTTTATCCTCTTTTACCATCTGCCATTCTAACAGCCTAAGCTGTTAAACTATTCTCTCTGCAGATAACCTAGGGATAGAGGAGGTGTAGGGATACCATTGTCAAGGCATTGCTGGGAGGTTCTTGCTGTTGGTGTATTGCTTTATATATTCTTGTGATATGGGAAAAAATGAAGCCTGATTGTTGTAAATGTTCTAGGAAGATTCTAATTTCGGTCATACCTATATCAGTTTTGTTCTGATAGCAATCTCCAAGGGAAGAGCAGCAGGGTAAGATTCTCAAAAACAGCCCAATCTTTATTTTAAAAATTACTTATCGCTGTAATGACTAGTTTAAATTGAGAAAATTACAGTAAGGCTACTCCTACCTGACTGAGGTGTTACAATTTTGCCTAATTATTGGATTTTACCTGCTCAAATCCATATTGTAATAATACCAGGAGTGAACATCTCTGTGCACTTCTTTCTTTGTAGGATAACTGCCCTAATCTGCCTAATTCAGGGCAGGAAGACTATGATAAGGATGGGATTGGTGATGCCTGTGACAGTGATGATGATGATGATGGCATTCCTGATGACCGGGTAAGAAACAGAAAAGAACAGCCTTTGAGAATGTGGTTTTCCCACTCCCCCTCCCAAAGCTGGGGTATAGCTTCTAACCTTAATCTTAAGAGAGGACCATAGGAAATTGCTGGCAATGACAGCTATCCTAGAAACCCTAGATATGCATAACTGTGCAGACAAACTTTCTGCAGCTGTTTGAGCTTTGGAAGTGATTTCCATTTTTCAATCAGCCATTCATACACACATGCCAGCAACAGGGTGTTTTGAGATAGTAGCATCTGAGTTTTAACTGTTTCCCCAGCTTTCATTTCTTCTTTCATATAGCAGTACAAGCATAAGCAGAATCTGGTTAAAGCTTTAATTTGATTCATTTTAAAACTTGACTTTTCTCATTTTTGCAGGACAACTGTCCATTCATCTACAACCCACAGCAGTATGACTATGACAGGGATGATGTTGGTGACCGCTGTGACAACTGTCCCTACAATCACAACCCTGATCAAACTGACACTGACAACAATGGAGAAGGAGATGCATGTGCAATAGATATTGATGGAGATGGTAGGTGGCTTCTGATCACTCCTTTAGATGGTTTTCTAATCAGCCATAAATCAAATGAACACAATGTAATCCTGATTTCCTACCAAATTTCATCCCTGAGCACACAAAAGTTCCCTTGTGGTGGTTTCAGGACATGAAGGCTACTGAAGGAACAGTTAGGGCTAACGGAAATTCACTCTGGAATATACGGATTTTGGCACAATTCAATTCTAGCTCCACTCTCCCAAGGCAATAGGAGCAGAAGTCTGTGACAGAGCTAGTGATGAGTCACATTTCAAAGCTTTCAAATGCTGCTCAAAATGCTTTAAAAAAGGTATCAAGAAGTGTGTGGTGGCTTTATACAGTCCTTTGCAGCATGTAGATGTCTGATTTTCATTCATGAACTTTTACAGGGGTGCTTAATGAAAGGGACAACTGTCAGTATGTCTACAATGTAGACCAGAGGGATACAGACTTGGATGGTGTTGGAGATCAGTGTGATAACTGTCCACTGGAACACAACCCTGACCAGGTAAGGGATTTGAATTATATATAAGTAGAGGACTGATGTGCTAGAAAATACAGCATGTTGTGTGTTGTAGAAAATAATTGAACAGGTTACACCTGAAATTTGACTTGTCACAAATCATTCTTACTACTTTCCAATTTGGTGCCTTTATCAAATAGCATGCCCTCAGAGTCTGAACAGTAGCTGTAGTGAAGATCTGTGAGACTGCTGCATGTGCTTGTCACCTAAACATTTCTTAGGTTTGTCAGTTCTGGTGATCCTCACAGTGAGAATATGAAATACTTTGGGAACATTGTGTGAAATGTGTGTAGTGGAACTACTCTCTTCATAGCTGTAGGGCTGTGTTCAGTTAGACATAAAGCTGTTCTTTAAACTTTGTCCCTAAACTTGAAGCCAACTGCATTTCAGAAGATAATTTTTTGAGCAGAAAGTAGAAGGCAGCACAAGTTGCTTTTCTCTAAGAAAAAGGCATATTCTGACACTTCTAAAATTCACCTTCATAAAAATCCAGGGGGATCCAGACTCTCAGACAACTTACTGATTCAAAAACTGAAGGCAGAAGTAGATTAAGCCAGTGGCATCCTGTCAGTCAAAAGACTAAGTTTAATAGCTTCAGGGACACAACTGGAATGTTTGAAGGGCTAGAAAAGCAGTTGCAAATTAGTGGAATGTAGTGTAGTGTGGCCATGTAGCCTAAAAGCAGTGTTACTTGAAGGATTTAAACAGATAATATAAAATGTCTTAGTCATTGTCACTTGCTTTACTATTTCCCCACTTGAGGGAGGGAATTGCTTGAAGATCCTTTGAAGCAGCTGCTTTCGGGAGGATCCTTTCTCTTGTGACTTTGAATTTTAAGACTCTAATGGCTTTCCAAACACTGTCCTAATCAAGTTCTAGAAGTAGAGATATTAGATTTCAAGTGCCAGAATTAGTAGCTAATCCAACAGTGTATGGTATGCCTTCTGTCTACACCAGGGTCACCCACCTGTGCTCACAAGACTACTAGGCTAAATGTGAGGCAACCTCAGGGATGACAGGATTGTTTTTCTTAGTTCGGGAGCTGATTATGCAAATGACTGTCTAAAATATGTGATCAGCAAGCACTAACTAACTAGTTAGTTAATGCAGTCTGTCACCAGCATGGGAACAATTGTCTTGACTGATGAATCAGGGGGCATGAAGAGCATTTATGATAGAGAAATTTGAGCTATGGTGTAGAGGATGTAACACTAAACATTGGTACACTGTTTAATGTTACAGTCTCTACTGACTAAGTACAGAGTAGTCCAACCCTGAATTGGCCTTTGAAACCACATTGCTGCTGCCAGGGAAGGTAGGAGATAAAGCACCCTGCATCCAGTATGGTAGACTAGTGACAGAAGAGACATGTGACAAAGGCACAAGATAGCTGATGATCACACTGCTTTCTGATGCTGTGAATTCAAATTAAAACCAGAACAAGACTAAAGTAGCATAAAACCAGTTAGCACAGGCAGTTTTAAGTGTGTATGAATCCACCCACTATATCCATCTTAGCTCTTGATAAAGCTAGCAGAAATCCTGATTAATTCTATGTTTTAAGACTCCTATTTTAGATACCTCTATCTCAGCCTTCTTTAAGTGGCCTTTTAAAATGTTTTGGTTTTTTTCTCCTCTGATAGGAAGACACTGATTCTGACCTCATAGGTGATCAGTGTGACAACAACCAGGACATAGATGAAGATGGTCATCAAAATAACCTTGATAACTGCCCCTATGTGCCCAATGCCAATCAAGCTGACCATGACAAGGATGGAAAAGGTGATGCCTGTGACCATGATGATGACAATGATGGTATCCCTGATGACAAAGACAACTGCAGACTGGTTGCCAACCCAGATCAAGCTGATTCTGATGGTAAGAGCCAGTATCGTAATGACATTTTACGAGGTTTTTTTCAATAGTTTGATGGTATTTTTTTCACACTATTTAATGTTGGACAAAACTAAGTAATAAAAAACCAGAATGTCTGTACCAGAAAAAAAACCAGAATGTTGTTATAGTGCTTCTCAGGAGTAAAGATCAATGTAAAAATGACCACATATCCAACTTACTCCTAAGTCACTATCAGGCTGGAGTGAAAGGGCATTTATACAGTTGCTGCTGTGGCTTCTGTCATGTGTCTGCCAAGTACCTGGGCAGTCAGAGGTCTGCAAGTCAGGCTTCAACTCCCAAGCTGTACGACTCAGAAACAAACAGTGGTGGTAATTAAACAGTAAAATTACTTTTGTCCTACAGGTGATGGACGTGGGGATGCTTGCAAAGATGACTTTGACCAAGATAGTGTGCCAGACATTGATGATATCTGCCCTGAAAATGTGGAAATTAGTGAGACTGACTTCCGAAAATTCCAGATGATTCCCCTGGATCCCAAAGGAACATCCCAAAATGATCCAAACTGGGTTGTTCGTCACCAGGGTAAAGAACTGGTTCAGACAGTCAACTGTGACCCTGGCCTTGCAGTCGGTAAGGGGAAAAATTTAACAGGCACTGTTGTTTGGGGTGGTTTGATTTTTGTTTGTTTGTTTGTTAGTGAGGGTGAGGGGTGGTTTTGTTGTTTTTATTAGTTAGGGTGGGGGAGAGGAAGAGGACCTAAGTAACTATTAAGGAGTTATTTAAGAATTGTAAAAAAGTAGCTCCTAAAACTTTATTCTTTGATGTCCCCATAGGTTTTGATGAATTCAATGCTGTGGACTTCAGTGGTACCTTCTTTATCAATACAGAAAGGGATGATGATTATGCTGGCTTTGTATTTGGCTACCAATCTAGCAGTCGTTTCTATGTTGTCATGTGGAAGCAGATCACCCAGTCTTACTGGGATTCCACACCAACCAAAGCTCAAGGCTATTCAGGTCTCTCCATCAAAGTTGTGAATTCCACCACTGGTCCAGGAGAACACCTTCGTAATGCTCTGTGGCACACAGGAAACACTCCTGGCCAGGTAAGAGTGGCACTTACTACATGCTGAAGTACTCTTAATGTGATAACATGAGCACTTCAGTGTAATAACATACTCTTCTGCATAAGGCAGGCTGTTCTTCCAGAAAACTAGACACTTAGAGGGGGCCTGCACATGCTGATCATGTAGGCTTCTTGCCAAATACCAATAACTTCATAATTTTTCCTAATCAAGTAAAATATTCTATACAATTAACAAGATTGCTTGCTGCAGACAGACTTCCCCGCAGCAGTGAATCAATTTGTTAGTGGAATAGCTGTAGCTTCCCATTTACATATTTTAAAAGTAAATTTGAATGCAGTTGATTTCTATTATTTCTATCTTTAGGCTACTACAGAGCCTAATGACTTATTTGCAGCCTTTAATAGTAAGACACCTTCATGTCAAAATAACTGCTGTGTTATCTCTGGCCTTTGGTTGATGAAAAACCTTCTTTCACAGGTGAGAACTTTGTGGCATGATCCTCGTCACATAGGCTGGAAAGACTTCACTGCATACAGATGGCGACTTAGCCATAGACCAAAGACTGGCTACATCAGGTGAGTATCATACTTTTATCTGAAGTAAATATCACAGGAAAAGTGGATGTCTGTGAAAATAAGCCTCACAGGACCTTGTCAAAGATGGCTGAGCTGTTGTCTCTTTGTAGGGTTGTAATGTATGAAGGGAAGAAAATCATGGCAGACTCAGGACCAATCTACGATAAAACCTATGCTGGTGGTCGGCTAGGATTATTTGTCTTCTCTCAAGAAATGGTGTTCTTCTCAGACCTTAAATATGAATGCAGAGGTAAGGATGACATTGCATTTAAGAGATCCTATATAAATGAATTGGTTCGAGAACATAAGACGTAAGAGCCAAGAGAGAAAGTTGAACTGTGATCTTTTGTGGTTCAGGTTCAAATGAGTTCTGCAGGCAGGAGCAGGACACCTTGATAAACTCTCCACAGTTAAAATTTTAAATATGTAAAATCTAAGTATATTTCTATTGTGTTATTTCAAAGTATCAGAAATTCCTGTTGAGTTTCAGAAATGAAATACATTTTGACTCTTCTTTGAAGTGCTGATTTGAATGAATGAGCACATCTGACAAAATCTAAGGTAGAAATGCAATATATTGCTCTGAGCAAGTAAAAAGCTGATTTGCTTAAAAGTAAGCAAAGTAGAAGGTTGTCCATATATTGCAGTCTTGAAGTTTAGTGGAAGTAAGTGCATACAACTAGTTCCAGCTGTCTTAGTCTTCTGAAATTGTCACTTCATTATGTAATAGTTACATAGATTAGATTATGAAGTCTAACTCAAGGAAGTACCTAATTTCAGTTTTCTCTACAGATGTCTCTGGGCATTAATGACTAGGATATAATCATGCATAATACACAGAAATATTTAAATATACATTTTCCTTTTTTCACAGATTCGTAATCACAAGATTGTTGGATTCAGAGACTATTGAAAAATGCTGGTAATTGCACCTTTTGAAACGTTTAGCCTTACAAATCCTGGGACCATTATATTATTCCTTCCTTTCTTCTTTCTGCATAAATGTGGACTCGAAACACATGACCTGCCTCAAGAGAATGCTTTTGAGAGAATGAAAGTGAGAACATACTTGGTATCTGACCTCTGCTGAAGTGGAAGGAAACAAACGTGTCTTGCAAATGAGAATTGTCGTCACTGAACAAGCACACTTCTTTCAGTAGGAAAGACATTTGTTTGCTGTTTATCACAGTGCAGTGTCACTGCCTCTCTAACTGGAGGTCCCATGGAGTAGCATTTTGTAAAA